>NC_141540.1:77746818-77909772 GCF_021556685.1 Rattus norvegicus | reverse complement strand
GGGCACATCAGGAGTTGCCTGTTCAACCGGTGTGCATCTGTGTGCTGAGCAATAGGATGTACTTTTGCTGTGGAGTGTGTGTGTGTGCGTCTGTGTATGTGTGTGTATTATACTATGCATATTGTGTTTGGATGGCTGCACACACCCATGAGTGCACATTCAAAGGCCAGAGGAGGGTGTCAGATGTCTCTCTCTCTCTCTCTCTCTCTCTCTCTCTCTCTCTCTCTCTCTCTCTCTGTGTGTGTGTGTGTGTGTGTGTGTGTGTGTGTATCTTGTTATTTATTACTGTTGTTATATTTAAGACAGTGTCTCTTACTGATCCTGAAGCTCCCTGGTTTGGCTAGACCAGTGAGCTCCTAGGAGCAGGTGGTCTCCATCCCCGAGAGCAGGGTCATAGGCACGCAGGGCCATGCCTGGCCTTTGCATGGGTCTGGGACTTAAACTCAGGTGCTCTTGCTAGTATAGAAAGTGCCTTTACTGGGGTTGGGGATTTAGCTCAGTGATAGAGCGCTTGCCTAGGAAGTGCAAGGTCCTGGGTTCGATCCCCAGCTCCGAAAAAAAGAACCAAAAAAAAAAAAAAAAGAAAGTGCCTTTACCCACCAAGCCATCTCCCTGGCCCTTACTGATACTTTTTATACTTTTTATGCATAGTCGTCTGTTTACTTATTAGCTTGGATCCCCATTCTGTAGCCTGGGCTGGCCTAGAACCCACTAGGCCATGTGTATGCCTATGCACTGTGTAGCAAAGCTGGCCTTGCACTGAGAGCAGTTCTTCTACCTTTGTTCCCCAGTGCCGGAAACACCCAGCTCTCTATTGACTCTTGCTGGTTCACAGTTGCTCCTGCTAGCTTCGTGATTTTGAAAGCCCAAGAAGAGAGCCAGAAGAGTATGTGTGCATATCTGAGGGGTCTCTTGGAGTCCATGTGTCTTCTGGGAAGTAGCTAATACCAAGAGAGCATGCGACCCCTGCAGAGCGCTCTCAGGGGTGTGCATATAGAACTTCAGAAGCAAGCAAACAAAAATCTTCACATCAGGAGAGAAAATGGAGGCACATGACCTTACAGGATCTGTCAATTAGGTAACAAGGTGAACACTTGGTTAAACACCGGACGTGCAGCTGCAGTACATCACTCTTATCCTCTGTGCTAAAAGGCCTTTCCTGTCTAACATGGCAGGCACCTCTCATTTGTGTCACCAGCAGCCAGTTGCTTCCAGTAGCTAACCAGCGTATTGATTTTCCTCATTGTTACTTCTTGATTGGAGCGATAGAACATGGGACCCAGACTGAGTCTACAGAAACTTCTCTGTTGTCCAGTGATTGCACCCAACAATAACCAAGAGCTTCGGTATGGCCATTGTGGGGAGTTGTAAGGAAGTGACTGCTTTGTCTGATGCCAGAGACCTGAGGAGCAGTGACAGCCTTCTGCCCTCACCTCTCAACACTGGGTCCACAGACCCACACCAGCATGCCAGGCAGTGACCCAGACCCACTCTCTTTAGGACACACGTTATTTACACCTATGACAGGTGGTCAGGCGGAAGAACTCTGTATAAATGCCACTGTCTCCAAAGCTTGCCGTCCCCTGCTTCCTAAATGCCTGACATATGGCCACAGAAAGAGGGAATTCTCTGGCATTTTACACAGAATTACTTCCACAGTTGTGTTTCTAGAATAATTAGGAAGTGCAGTTTCACCTCCCTGAGATTCAGATCTGTTTTTCAAAGTGTGTTTAGAAGGATATGAGTTTGGGAGCTCGGACATCAGCTTAGAAAATATCTCATACCCTGAGAGGTCTGCAGCCCAGGTTTCAAGGTTCTGAGAGGCCCAGTGGAGACTGTGTAACCCACTAGCCCTACACTTTATTAACAAAAAATTATTTCCAACATGGCGTTAACTCCTACTCACATTCTCAGAAGAGCAATCCCATGGAGTATGCACTGGGGAAGGGTTTATTCAAAACTGATCTCTGATGGGCCAGTTAGCAAACCCTCGATTGATTCCCACTTTCATAACTGAATACTCTGAAACAGATTAAGAATGTTCTTTTACCTTCTGCTTTGATGAAAGCAGATGTTTCTCGAGGCAGCTCAGGATGAACCCAACATTTTCATCCTTTCTTAAGACCTGCAGCTCTCCGCGTTTAGCGTAATAACCCGACAGGAGGCAAAGTGAAGTGAGGACTGAGGAGTACCCATGGTCCCTCTTGGGAAACACAGATGCCAAGAGCAAGAGCAGGTGATACCTAGGAGCATGCAGTCGGGCGGCTGAGAACTGTGGAAAGAGGCAGTGGTGGGAGCAGCACAAACTCCGGGGAGTCCTACAGGGCTGCTGTCTTAGTTGGGGTTGTACTGCTGTGAACAGACACCCATGACCAAGGCAACTCTTAAAAAGGACAACATTTAATTGGGGCTGGCTTACAGTTTCAGAGGTTCAGTCCGTTATCATCAAAGTGGGAGCATGGCAGTGTCCAGGCAGACACGGTGCTGGAAGGAGAGTTCTACATCTTGATCCGAAGGCCGCCAGGAGGAGACTCTCTCCCGCACTGGGTGGAGCTTGAGCATGGGGAGACCTCAAAGCCAGCCTACACATTGACGACACACTTCCTCCAGCAAGGCCACACCTTCTAATAGTATCACTCCCTACGGGCCAAGCATATTCAAATCACCATAGGTGCTGTCCTCTTCCCCAGAAGACAGAAGAGGCAACGGAATGCAATGCGAGACAGAGAGGCGCACAGCACATCTCACAGCAGTCTTGGTTCCCTCTCTTGTTCCCAGCTCTTTTTTATTTATTTATTTTTATTTATTTTTTTTCCTTTTCTTTTTTTCAGAGCTGGGGACCGAACCCAGGGCCTTGCGGTTGCTAGGCAAGCGCTCTACCACTGAGCTAAATCCCCAACCCTTCTTTTTTATTTTTTAAAATGACTTTGCTCCTGTTTTAGGTGCATTGGTGTTTTGCCTGCATGCATGTTGGCATGAGGGCATCAGATGCCCTGGCACTGGACTCACAGAGAGTTGTGAGCTGCCGTGTGGGTATCTGAAATTGAACCTGGATCCTCCGGAAGAACGGCTAGTTCTCTTAACCACTGAGCCATCTCTCCAACCTCTCTTTAACGAGCATACTTTGAACACTATTTGTGCGTAGCATAGACTAAGAGTTTATTACAAGAATAGCTCATTGAGTTGGTCGCTGTGACAAAATACCTAAAATCAGGAACTTACAGAAGAAATGCTTTATTCAGGTTCATGGTTTGAAAAATTCTGTCCAAGGTTTCTTTGGTCTGAGGCTAGGCAAACCATCATGGCAATAGGAGACTGACTGCTCATTTCATGACAGCAAGAAGCAGAGAGAAAGATAATGTGTTTACAGACAGGGGCCCCACTTCCTCCAAGTAGGCCCCACCTCTTTGTTTCCATAACCTTGCAATGATATCATTGGATTATGACATCATCAGATTATTTATGTATTAGTGGATTAACTCAGAGTCCTTATGATCCAACCATTTCTCCAAAGCCCCATTAGTTAACAACCAACTTCCGTATTTCAAATCTATGATGGTTTACACATGCTTGGCCCAGGGAGTGGCACTATCTGGAGGTGTGGCCTTGTTGGAGTAGGTGTGTCACTGTGGGCGTGGGGCTTTAAGACCCTCATCCTAGCTTCCTGGAAGTGAGTATTCTGCTAGTATCCTTCAGATGAAGATGTAGGTCTCTCAGCTCCTCCTGTACCAGGCCTGCCTGGATACTGCCATGCTCCTGCTTTGACAATAATGGACTGAACCTCTCAACCTGTAAGCCAGCCCAATTAAATGTTGTCTTTTAAAAAAGTTGCCTTGGTCATGGTGTCTGATCACAGCAGTAAAACCCTAACGAATACAACGTCCAGCCATTTCCAGACAAGGGACCCAAAGCTACACCAAGGCCACAAGTCTCAAAAGATGCTTGAGTTCCCACACTCTGTCACCAGAAAGTTACAAGGCCTCACGTCACCTTGGTGGCATCTTGCCATCTTACTCCACTCTGCCTCAGAAGTGGTGGGAGTATGGCAGGTGTGCCTGGGGCACTGGGCACACAGTCTGAGAAGGTTAAGCTTTGTTAAGTGGTGGCCATGGTTTGCAGCCTGGGTACCTGGGCCCTGGCCTGGGAGGACACTGGACGTTAGCTGTCACTTGTGAGCTGTTTTCACATTACCTAATATCCTGAAGGGTGCTGTAAGGAGTGAACAGTAGTAGTTGTCCTGATGGGTTGGGTTCATATTTTGAGTTTTTATTTATTTTTTATTAAACAAAACATTATTTTGTTTTTTCTTTCTTTCCCCCCAGAGGCCTAGGATCAAAATATATTGAGAGTTATAATAATAATTGATATTTTATTGTTAATAATTGATATTATTATTATTATATCATCATCAGTGTGTGTGCATGATGTCATGTCTAGTGAAAACATCCATGTCACGGTGGGCATGTGGAGGTCAGAGGACAGCCTTCAGGAGTGGGTATGATCTGTCAGTGGTGGGATCTGGGGCTTGGACTCCAACTCTTGGCTTGTACAGGATGAGCCGTCGTCTCGGTCTCACAGTCTGAGATTTTATCAGCAGAAAGATGCATCACTTGAGAAGGACGACCAAAGTGCAGATGCTTCAGTCCTTCTTAGAAGGGGGAACAAAATACTCACAGGAGGAAATATGGAGGTGAAATGTGGAGCAGAGACTGAAGGAAAGGTCCAGAGATTGCCCCACATGGGGATCCATCCCATATACATACAGTCACCAAACCCAGTCACTATTGCAGGTGTCAAGAAGTGCTTACTGACAGGAGCCTAATAAAGCTGTCTCCTGAGAGGCTCTGCCAGAGCATGACAAATACAGAGGCAGATGCTTGCAGTCAACCATTGAACTGAGAACGGGGTCCCCAGTAGAGAAGTTAGAGAAAAGACTGAAGGAGTTTGCAACCCCATAGGAAGACCAACAATACCAACCAACCAGACCGTCCAGAGACTAAACCGCCAACCAAAGAGTACACATGGAGGGACCCATGGCTCTAGCTGCATATGTAGCAGAGGATGGCCTTGTTGAGCACCAATGGGAGGAGAGGCCCTTGGTCCTGTGAAGGCTCCATGCCCCAGTGTAGGGGAATGTCAGGGCAAGGAGGCAGAAGAGCATGGGTCAGTGGGGGAGCACCCTTATAGAAGCAGGAGGTGGGGGAATGGGATAGGGGGGTTTCCAGAGGGGAAACCAGGAAAGGAGATAATAATTGAAATGTAAATAAAGAAAATATCCAATAAAAGAGAAGGAAAAAAGATGCATCACTTCTGTAACTGCGATATGTTTTATATTTGTACAAAAAAAGTGCAAGAGGAAAGGAGGAAACCAGGGCAGTGGGGCGAGCAGTCGTGTACTCATTAGACCCAGGGGCCAGGCGGGAGATCTCAGGGCTTTGTAAGTTCCCATAAACCATAGGAATGGTGTAAACACCCCTGGCCCCAGTCCAGTCTTGTCAGCAGTGGGGACTCTCCTAGAGCTGAGGTGCTTCTCAGAGGGCAAATGCAGAGAGGACACAGAGAGGACAGTACCATGGGAACCAGCTCCTGGGTTATGACTCTCTTTCTCTTTTTCTCTGTTTTTCTTTTTTTCTTTCGTTTCTTTTCTTTTTTTGAAGGCAGAGTTTCTCTGTGTAGCCCTGGCCGTCATGGAACTCACTCTGTAGACCAGGCTGGCCTTGAATTCAGAGATCGCCTGCCTCTGCTGGGATTACAAGTGTGTGCCACCACTCAGCTGTATTTCCTTCTTATCAACTGGGACTTCAGTCATCCTGGAAAGAGCTCCTGTTTATGTAATGTGCAGACTTGCTAATCCTCTCACTATGTGTGACTCCGTTGCACAGTACTACGTGTGACCTAATCTACTAAGGCTAAAGTGAGGGTCTGAAATCAGACTGGCCTGGGTTCAGATTCTGACTTTGACCTAGATCAGTTAAGTCACATGAGCCTCTGCTTTCCCATCCACAAAATGGGTACATCCCAACCTAGTCCTTGGAACTACTGTAACCTGGTAAAGTTTACTCCATATGATTTATACAAAGCTGTAAGCAAAATGCCTAAGAACTTAAATAATTGCTTCCCTCCAAAGAGAGAAAAAAATGCTTCCTGATAGGGAAAAAAGGTAATAATTATTGTCAAGCCATTTGGTGCATAGTATCTTAATCCTAACACCAAACCAGCAATTAGCAGTCAGGTTGCTAGGGAGACACTAGCACCCTTTTACAATGATGATGGAAGAATGCTAGAGTCACCACAGTGCCTGCCATGCATATGTGAGGCCCTGAGTCAGATCTCCAGCGGCCACAGGAAAAGCCTGGAATCTTCCATTGGAGAGAAGGAAACAGGAGTGTCCCTCTGATTGACTGGCCAGCCAGTACAGCCGAATCGGCGATCGCAGTGAGAGGTAGTGCCTCAAAAATAAAAGTGGAGAGTGGGGGCTGGAGAGATGGCTCAGTGGTTAAGAACACTGACTGCTCTTCCAGAGGTCCTGAGTTCAATTCCCAGCAACCACATGGTGGCTCACAACCATCTGTAATGAGATCTGATGCCCTCTTCTGGTGTGTCTGAAGACAGCGACAGTGTACTCATATAAATAAAATAAAATAAATCTTAAAAAAAAAGAGCAATAGCTGGGCAAGACAGTGATGTCAGACTCTGGCCTCCGCCTACAAACACACATAGCTGCACAGCCACACACGTGCACACATACATAAATATGTGCACATAAAGAGAACACTTGATAAACCTTTCTGGGTAGGAATATAGTAATGGGGGCTGAGGGCATAACCTTTGGCCCTGCAGGAAAACAAACACAAGGGTTTAGGTGCAAGAAATTCCTCACATATTGAAATTGCAGATATCTCAGTATCCAACATTAATGACTGGTTGATGTATTCTTGTTTTATTTTCCCCTGTGCTGGGCATGGAACCCAGGGCCTTATGCAGTCATCAGCCCTGATTAACAAAGAGTGGTGTGTTTGTCTCCTGTGTAAGAAGACTTTCTGAGTTACACTATCATAGCTCACACAGCCCAACTGAAAGAAATGGACTGGCTTGAATGAGGAAGGGCGGGCCTGAATGAGGAAGGGCGGGCCTCTCGCCACTCTGAGGAAAGTCTCCTCTGCCTCTCCAAGTGGGGCTGATTATGCCAGAGTCGGAGAATGGCCTCTATGTAGCTGTGTCTCCCCAATACTTAGACAATGCCCAAGTCAGTCCCCATCAAATCCAACAAACAAATCAACCATCTCAGGGCCCAGTCAGTGGTTTTCGTGTGAGGGCCAAGCTTGGTGTTTGGGTGGAAGGAGAGCTGAGGCAAAGTCCTAGGCACTAGACTAATTCTTCTGCCTGCTTAGCTAGGCTGCTCAACCAGTCCAAGCAGTGATAGAGCAGCTGTTTGTCACCATAACTGCAGAAAGGTGATGAAAACATTTGATTTTAACTTACAAACAAACGTGAATGTTTGGTCTTCTAATTATTCGTGTCTAGAGCATTAAAATAGCATTTTTGATGACCCTTGTGTGACTTGAAGCTCTTAGCCTACGTGTACTCCTTGTCTTTTCTAACCCATTTCCCAGTCTCTGTGAGCATGAGAACATAACTTAGAGCCGCCCCCAAGGCAGGGTCTCTCAGTCTCCCAGCTGACATTTACCCTACATATCAGGCAGGGAACTCACAAAGGTGGAGACCAAGATAGCCACAGGAAGGTGTGTTAAGGGCTAAGATGCAGGGATAGAACACAGAGGACAGAGTCCAGGGCAGTAGAGAAGGCTCAGTCCTGCCCAATAACCCATGGCCAATGAGGACTGAAGGTTGACTGGAGGTGGCCATCTTTCTAAAGTAGATCAGGAGTTTATGGGGATGCTGGGCACCCATTTACAGCATGGTAGCCATGGCAAAAAGCAGGTCTGCTTCATGGAAAGACAACTTGCTCCTTCTCCTCCCTGAGAACTCACCCTTGCTCTGGGGCAGTGCTCTTAGGCTGTGGATGTCTCAGAGGATGACCTGGCAGGACAAAGAATGCACTTCCTGCTGAGGGAGCCATAGGACCTCAGGAGTCGCCACCCTTCAGGGGATGTCAGTGTGACTCAGCGAGTGTTACAGTGCACAGCAACCGCTCTGTGAGCAGAAGCTGGACTTCCACTCTCAAGTTCTGCCTGAAGGTCCAAGCATAAACATGGGAGGCCCAGTGGACCAGCAAGGGTGGCTGCGTCTCCAAGCCCAGCA
Organism: Rattus norvegicus; assembly: GCF_021556685.1. Taxonomy (NCBI): domain Eukaryota; kingdom Metazoa; phylum Chordata; class Mammalia; order Rodentia; family Muridae; genus Rattus; species Rattus norvegicus. The sequence continues at coordinate 77,901,510 of NC_141540.1, read as the reverse complement.
CAGAGCCCTGCAGGGTACATGTTGTTATCCATGGTCTTCACATTCCAAAGCCCAGTCTTCAGAAACTCTGCCTGATGTGAGCATTCTAGCTGTCCTTTCTTGATTGGGGAGGGCAGGAAAGAGTCACACCTCAACCACGTGACACCTGCCCCTGGGCATCCCTTTCCTGTCACTGGAGATCTTCTTTTCTGACTTCCTCATTGCTGTGGACAAACATCCAGTCCTTAAGCTGCTAACGTTAGTCCTTTGTCTGCCGTTCTAGAGCTTCCACTTCAGAATTATAGCTGCCAACTGCCCACCAGAGCAAGGCCCACGAATGAAGGGAAGAGGAGAAACTCCTCTTTTGCCCACTTCTTCCCAGAAGGCTGTCCTTCGGCAAGCTCCATGTATCGTTCCGCCCCCACCCTGCACGCCCACAGCCTGTCAGCTGTGTGTGCATCTTATGCCCTCACCTGCCATCCCTGTCATCTTAGATTCTCCGTGGCCCCTCCTACAGGATGCCTCACAGCCTTCACAGGAACAAAACTAGAAAAAAGAAACCCATACGGCAATGAGGCAAGTACATGGGAAGCCGTTCCCTAGGATGCTGATGATGGCAGCTTAGCTCTGTAACGAAGTCAGAGCAACCGTGATTCTTGCTGCGTCTCTCAGACATGTACAATCTATATGTTCAATTAAAAATAACAGGAAGTGGCTCAGACCTTTCATCTCAACTGGGGAAGCAGAAGCAGGAGGATCCTTAGGAGGCCAGCTTCTTCATAGTGAACTCCAGGCTGACCAGGAGTGAGACCCTGTTTCAAAAAACAGTAATAGAAAGAGAGATGATGTGGACTCTCATAGCTTACAGCTTCAGGTCTTAACTATTGCAAGGGAACTATAGAATGGAGGAAAGTACTTCTCTATAGTCTCGGTCCCCCTCCCATAGGAGTCACCTCTTCCAAGCCGCCTGCCTTTTGTTTCCGAATTTTCCCTCCTACTTTATTTTCTCATCCAGCATGCCTTCTTTCATAAGGTTAGTTCACAGACCAACGGGCAGACGGCCTCGATGGAGAAGCAGGCAGCGGGGCAGAGCTGTCCCTGCCCCAGGCACAGATGTGAACTTTGGAGGGAACCATAGCACAGCAGCGTGTGACACATCCCTTAAGATGGTGAACCTGTTTTCTCCTGCATCCTTGAATCTTCTCTACCTGATGACTTCATCAGAGCACAGTCAATGGAATTGATGGGATTTGACTCAAGGTTGCATTCCCAAGAGTCCTGAGACTCTGAGTTTCTGGGAGTCCTGAGACGATGGAGATGTGAACAGGCCAGTCTGACCCTCTGGGTGACAAGAGGCAACACAGAGAGCAGAGACCCACCAGAGAGTCCTCCTGAAGTCATGTATATGAACCCCTGCAAACCAACCCAAGGGCCCCCTTCCAGAAACCACAAGCTACTGTTTTAAGTCTCCAAGTCTTCAAGAATTACTCTATGTAGAGATAATTGATGTAGACAGTGTTTGCCAAGACTGGGCGTGTTTGCAGGATTCATTCACTCAACAAATGCTTTGGAAGTTTCATTATGTGGCATCTAATCCAGGAACTCGGGCTTCTGCAGAGAACAAACATAAATATCCCCGCCTGCAGCATGGAGTCTGTATTCTAGTGGGACATGGCCAGAACAGAGAGGTGAGGGAGCAAGATTTAGAAGGCCCTCCTGACTGCCTGAATAAGGAGTCTGAGGGAGGGCAGAGAACACTCAGGGTTCAGTAGTGAGGTGAGAACAATCTAGAAAAAAGCGAACAAGGCTGAGAGTGGCTGAGCTTTGGATGCAGGAACACTTACGGAACATGGAGTGACAGGGGCCTGTAGGTGTCTAACACTTGGAAGGGATATTGAAAACAAACATTATGGAATTACTCTGTTTTGTACAAAACAGAAGAGGTGATAATTGGTGAATGATAATTGTATAACAATCATTTGGAGATACCAGAAAGCATAACGACAAACAAGACTTATTCATCCTGTGCTGTTAGGAAACTCACACTACCAGAGTCAAGAAACATTCATTGTGTCAAAGCTTTTGTGAGTGTGTGTAAGTGAGCATGTGTGAGTGTGAGCGTGTGTGCATATCTGTGAGTCTACATGTGTGTGTGTGTGTGTCTCTCTCTGTGTTTGTGTGTGTGTGTGTGTGTGTGTGTGTGTTGGAAGGAATCAGGATTGAGACAGAGTCTTATTATATAGCCCTAGCTAGCCTGGAACGTACAGTGTCCTCCTGCCTCTGCCTCCCGATGTCTAGATGGTAGACATGTACCACATACTTGTTTAAAAAAAAAAAAACCACATTGCTCTGTCTGACACAGATTTGGAGAAATCAAATATACCTTAGAAGTATACAAAGAAACAACAGCAGTTAGACCTCTTCCTGGATGTTGACAACCAAGATTATGTTAACCCCACCAAATGCTAGTGAAGACCTGTGGTGGTTTGAATGGTTGGCCCAGGGAGTAGCACTATAAGGAGGTGTGGCCTTGGTGGATGAAGTGTGTCACTTTGGAGCTGGGCTTTGAGAGAGCTTCCTCATAGCTACCTGGAGAGAGTCTTCTGGTTGCATCAGATCCAGATGTAGACCTCTCAACTCCTCCTGCACCATGCCTGCCTGGATGCTGCCATGTTCCTGCCATGATGATAATGAACTGAGCCTCTGAACCCCAAGTAAATGTTTTCCTTATAAGAGTTGCGGTGGTCATGGTGTCTGTTCACAGAAGTAAAACTCTTAAGACAAGACCATTATCCAAACTCTTTGATCAAGATAAGCCAGTTTTATTTTCTGTCAGACAGGCCTATCCCCCTAAATGGGGTTTGAGAAAAATAGCATTGAACATAGGAAAAAAGTGGGGCTTATATAGCCCCCCAAACTGCAATGCTAGGGGGCTTTTAACGGTTTTGTTTGTTTGTTACATAGGAACTTGGCAGAACATTTTAAAATTATTTAGCAGAACATCTTATCAGGGAGGAGGTCAGGATATAGCGTGTGGAACATGTCAACATTCCAGAATATGGGTCAAGACCTATTCAAATCCAAATTCTACAGAAAACAGAAACGAATTTGTAATATGATGGCTTTTAATCTTAAAATGGAGTCAGGCTGTTCCATCAGTTGCCGTCACAGGCCTTAATCCACTGAGACTGGAGTTCCTATAAAAGATGAGATAAATAACATGCACACAATGAGGGCCGTGCACAGATTGGAGTCATGCTGCTCCAAACCAGGGGAGTCTCACCAGCCAAAAGAGCTCCTCGTTTCCTGCACCTGCAGAGAGGAAGGGGCAGCCTCCTCCTGATCTTGGATTTCCAGTCTCCAGAACTATGGGAGAACTTTTTTTTTTTTTAAAAAGTATTTCCATGTGAGGTATTTTGTTACAGTAACCACAGCAAATGAAAACAAACAAGTTTAAATGTTTCAAATCATTTCATAGATTATTTGACATGCCTGAAACAAACCAGATTTTTAATTCAATTGTATCATCGAGATTCAGTTGGATCAAGAAGAAAATGAATTCAGAGCAGAGCAAAGCAAATGTGATCACTGTGTTATCTCTGTTTGCTGAGTAAACAATACCAGAGAAAGCATAAACTGCATAACAGAACAAATTGCTTGGCAGCTTTCACTTGGTTTTGAAGTGTTGTTTATACACTGCTAAGGTCTGATTAGAAGTGGTCATTTGCTTCCTGATGGAAACCCCAAGAACCCCTATTTCAGATGGAAACAGTCTAGTTGTGTGTCCCCTGCCTCATCTACAGCTCGGTCTTTATACTTGGACCACCTGACTGTTCAGTTATTAGGAGCAGATGAGCTAGGAACGCCAGCTTTACCAGAAAGTAGTTCTCCTCCTCCTCCTCCTCCCCCTCCTCCTCTTCTTCCATCATCATCATCACTACTACCACCATCACCTCTCTCTCTCTCTCTCTCTCTCTCTCTCTCTCTCTCTCTCTCTCTCCCTCTTCCTCTCTCCCTCCCCCCTCTGTGTGTGTGTGTGTGTGTGTGTGTGTGTGTGTGTGTGTGTGTGTCCAAAAGAAAATGTCAACTTTCCTGCTCTATCACTCTTCTTCACCTTAGCCTCTTGAGACAGGGTCTCTCACAGAACCTGAGGTCTGCCTGTCTCTGTCTCCTGGGCTTATAGGCACATGTGGCTACACTTGACTTTACCCAGGTGAACTCACACTGCCATGTTTGCTCGGCAAGCGCTTGGATTCACTAAGCGTCTCCCCAGCTCCACGAGAGTTTCTCATCCAACTTTGAGCCTTGGAAGGCTGACTCATATGGCTTGTAAAAACAGATTCCCTTCCAATTGGTGTCAAGTGGAAGGAGGTGCTAGTAGAAGCTGGGAGAGGGAGGGGGGAGGAGGCTGCAGGAGCAGCACCAATGCCTTGGGAATGCTGTTCCTGTCTGGCAGATGGTCGTGGGCTGCTGCATTCTTCCAAGAAGGCCACGGCTCCTGTCAGACTAGTAGCTGGCAGCCGCTCCCCTTCCTGGGTTCTGGGAGTGCTCCTCCCTGACCTGTCCAGAGCTCATTCTGTCAGTCACTCATGCACAACTTAATGATGGGCGGCCATGAGGCATACACCACAGCAGTTCCCTTACTGTGCGTTATCCGGGCTGCATTCAGACACACTGAATGTGCACACTAGTCATTCCTCATGGCCCCTAGTGCTACTGAACACAGCTAGGAGGAGGGTGCTGGTGTGACACAGCATCCTGCTTGAGAATACACTTCTTAAGTGAGTGTAGCTGAAAATGAGAAAAGGTATAGACCAATAGGTATATAAACCAGTAACGATATCCAGCTAACATCCATACATCAAAAGAACAACAAAAGTGTGACCTAGTAAACAGATAAGCCAGCAACAAAGTGTCTGTTACGACTGTCAAGTGTAGGCGGGAGGAGCAGGTACTAAAATCTGGTTTGCTAAATTTTTCTTGATTATGTCAATAAAGACAGCAGAAGTCAATCGTTGGGTGAAGGGGAAAAGGTGGGTTTTCTGGGTCCCAGGAGGAAGAGGAGGGAAAGAGATAGAGAGAGGCTTTTCAATGAGGCTTTGGAGAAAGGAGCATCAACATCACGTAAGGCCTGGGGGCTACTAGAGCCAATCACAACCTTAGCCAGTGACAGAATTCTGATATAGGATAGCTGATGAATTAGGGCTGTAGATCCTGTGCCCAGCAGTTGTGTTATCTGGCTGGTTTTAAAATATTACGGCTGTCTGGTGTTTTCCATCCACAGCGACTCAGGTGGGCAAGAGAGAGAAAGGGCACAGCCTGGGCAGTTGTTAGAGGCTCAGTGCAGCTAGCCCTGGGTGGTTAGCCAGTGGAGAGGGAGCACAGATCCGGTCGGTGTTCATGGGAAAAGCATTAGAGCTGGCCGTTTGGCAGAACTGAGTGAGAACCAAGGGGCTTGGTGAAGCTAGCCATGGGGGCTGGGTAAGACAGTCAGCTATTGGCTCTGTTGATCTTGGAGTGCAGCACAGGACCCAGGACTGAGCAAGGAGCAAGCGTGGTTTTACAAAATTACATGCAACAGTCAAGTGCTATGTATTGTGCACAATTGTTATGTACCATGCTTAATATGACTGTCAGTGGGCAGATCTGTGTATACTGCAACACAGAGCAATACTAGGTCTGTTTATACAGCATCAGCACATGTTGCTTGTGTGCTGTTAGGATAGTCTCAGACAGAGGATACTAACTTCCCATCTCCACTATCACCCTCAGCACCCACGGCAGTATGTGCGCCCCATCCCCGACCAACACCGTTACATGTTGTGTGACTATAGCTAACAGTTCTGCAGTGTTCCTTGTCCTTAACTGCGAGCATGCCTTTGTGAAAAGCTGCAGGCCTCGTTTAAACTCTCCCGAGATGATGCAGCTTGCACTGTGGGTGCCACACCCACACCAGTAAAGCCTATGTCACACGTATGCCCAAGCTGGCTTCTGGTGTCTTTGCTCATGTGATCCTAATAACCCCACTCTGCTCTAAGTAGAACTGCAATGTCCACTTCTGAAATGAAGAAACAGAGGGCTATGGGGTCAACTTGCAAAGGATGCAGGTGGCTGAGCTGTCGCACACCCAGGTCCATCTCACATCAGTCTTAGTACCTGCTCCTACCACTTTGTGTCCTGTTTATCTGCAGGCTTTGCACAGAGAAAATGCACTTAGCCATTGTGCCCTACACAGGCTGATAGTTGGAGTTAGATAGGAAGAAGGAGAGGGCTCTAGATTCAGCCGTGGCACAGGCAACATCACAGTTGGGTTAAACACTGACCCTGGAGATGTGAAAACAGGTATTGAAGTAGAGATAACCCAAATGTACCTTTTGTAAACTGGGTCCTTGAAATAATGACTGTGGTTGGTAGAGAGAACAGAAATGTGGACCGATTAGAGAGAGGCCAGAAAGCTAAGGGTGGCAGCCAGGTGGCAGCCAGCATTTGCACTTCCTCATGACTGTCAGTGCCCTGGATGGCCCAGTAGATACTTTGCTGGCCAAGCCATCGTTCTTCACTCAGGGTTTCAGAGGTAAGTCATCAATTCATGCTGTCAAGAATGTTATGCGCAGGATTCCATAAGCGATAAAGGGTTGAGGACATGGTTCAGTGGGCTTGGCTCCCAAGATCACTTGTGAAAGAAACATTGGCCCTGGAATCCCTATGCTTGGGAGGCAGAGAAAGAGACTCTGCAGCAGGCAGACTAGCCAGACTCCAGGTTCAAGGGCATGGGTAAGAGGGGAATTAATGAGGAAGCCATAGTCCTTCCTGAAACTACTGCAAATGACTCTCACAGGAGGTGGTCAGGAGGGCCAGGTCCCACCCTATACCCAAAATACTGAGATGCCACTTAGGATATGTGAATGGTTCCGGCTCCTTCATGCCCTTGATGCTCAAGTTGACAGTCATGCTCTGTGATCCTACGTCTTAGAGGCATCCCTAGACCTAGACAGATGGTCTTAAAGATTAAACTTCCAGAAGATGCACAGAAGAATGAAAATAATGATTATATGAACGAATAGATCACAGAACCAATATGAAGGCCATCTTAATAGCGGAGTATCCAGGCTCAGAAACACCGAAGTATATTTATTACCCTGGTACCCTGAGTTCCCTTAACTGAAGGTTCCCGAAAAGACCAAAGAACACTGAGAAAACCTCAGCAGTGACTTCCTGCCCCTTAGTCTTCCTGAAAGGGAGTCACAGGAAGCAGAATTCTCTCATCACTCACAAGCTGAGTCATAGAAACTAGAATTTTCCTTTTTCCTCCTCCCTCTTCCTCCTCCTCCTCTTCCTCCTCTTCCTCCTCTTCCTTTTCCTCCTCCCTCTTCTTCCTCCTCCTCTTTGGTTTTCGTTTTTAAATATATTTTACGTATGCCAATGTTTTACCTGCATGCATGTATGTGTGCCATATGCCCACAAAAGCCAGGAGAATATATTGGCTCCCTCAGAACTGGAATTACAGATGGTTGTGAGCCACCATGTGGTAGCTGGGAAGTGAACTCAGGTCCTCTGCATGAGCAGCCAGTGCTCCTAACCACTGAGCCATCTCCCCAGCCCCCCCCCACCCCTCCCCCGTTCTCTTAAGCAAGCCACAAAGCTGAAGAATGCACCTGCTGTGACCCTCCCTTGTCTTTCTGCGCAAGAACAAATTCTCTGGCCTTCCTTACTGATAGACCATTTCAGAAGGATTCTGAAGACATCCGGAAGAACGGAATGTTATATAGAAAGAGCAGCATGAATGCTGCCACACAGACTTGACTGGGTTCCCCTCAGTTTGTCACATAAGCTCATCCATTTTTTCTTTGTCTAATCACAACGCTGGACTCAACATTCTTTGTTGAGTCCAAGCATAAAAACAATCTTCCCGGGGTTGGGGATTTAGCTCAGTGGTAGAGCGCTTGCCTAGCAAGTGCAAGGCCCTGGGTTCGGTCCCCAGCTCTGAAAAAAACAAACAAACAAAAAACAATCTTCCCTAGATCTTTTCTTTTAATTCTGAGGACTCCTGTGTCATGTGCAATATTGACTAAATAGATCTGCTATGCTCTTCTCTCTGTCTTTCATTATTGAAGTGTCAGTAATAATGTAAGAGTCAAAGGGGCAGGTAACTCATGGGACTTCAAATCTACTGTTTTTCATATTTTCCTTGGTGTCAAGTGTGTAAGTTAGATAGTACAGATGGTTAACTTGACAAAATATAGCATCACCTAGGAGATAACTTACAGCCACGCCTATGAGGGGGTTTCTAGATTGGGTTACTGAAGTAGGAAGGTCCATGTTAAATGTGGGCACCACCAGTCTATAGAATTCAGTTTTAGACTGAACAAACAGAAGAGAGAGCCCCGCACAGCCCTCCGCACCCCACCTCTGCTTCCTGCCTGCAGATGCAGTATAGCCAGTTGCTTTAAGCTCCCTCACTCACCCCCCAAACTGTGAACCCAAAGAAAACCCTCCTCCCTTAAGTTGATTTTGTCACAGCCATGAATAAAGGAATTCATGCAACTGAAGTAGCCATTCACTGACCAGAATTATTTTGTAATATACCACAAAACTAGAAATAAACAGATTACAATATTCAAAGGATACTGGGACATTCTTGGGGTGAAAATGCCAGATTTTTCTAAGCCTTCAAATGTCTTTATATATCATTGCTGAATTAGAGAAATTACTTTGCTTTAGACTTAAATTATTATCATTCTTAGGTACGTGTTATAAGGCTGTATTGTAAGTTCCGTGGACTAATGACCCTTTCTATATTGTTCTGCACTCCGTGACTGAGCCCAAGGCTTAGCATGCACAAGCACTCCATAAATGTTGGTTTTGTGTTTCCTTTTGACTACTCCATGGGAACACTATCCCGTCACCATTTTGTACATGATTTGCCATTTTCCCCCAGAACAGCGGCTGGTTTTGTAGCTGCCTCTTAGGCAAAACTGAAATACAACGAGATCTGTAACATCTATGAGACAGAAGTAATCAGTCAGTAAGATACCACTCAGCCCAGCAATGGGACTCAGGAAACACACTTTCACAGACAGTCAATAAACCCTTTCTACATCAGGAAAAAGAATGGCAATGTCTTGGGTAACTCTCAGCAGCTCTCTTTTCTCGGCTAAGGGGGAAGTGTTTTCTAAAGTATTTGTTCTTTTGAGAGCTTACAGATGGCAATGACTTACAAACCCGTTTAATTTCAGTAACACACTGCCTGATCCTAAGCGAATTCCAAATGGCATCAGCTGACTAGAATTGGAAATAGGATGCTCGCAAAAACACGTGCCAAATGCCTGTCAATTATGGGAGGCAAAGCTATGGATGAAAAGCATCCCAGATACAGGGACGATCTGGAGCTAGGTAAACAGCAAGCCTTGCTTAGGTGTTTAAACAGGTTGGCATGGAGGAAACAGAGCTTGTGAACAAGAGGAAAGACAGAATAGTAAGGCTCCAGACTCCTCCTCCAAGGCTCTGTGCTTTGCGTTGTCTTGGCCTGCCTGCCTTTCTTTCTTTCTTTCTTTCTTTCTTTCTTTCTTTCTTTCTTTCTTTCTTCCTTCCTTCCTTCCTTCCTTCCTTCCTTCCTCTCTCTCTCTCTCTCTCTCTCTCTCTCTTTCTCTTCTTTCCTTCCTCCCTTCCTTCCTTCCTTCCTTTTTTCATTTTTAAAATTATCTTTGGCAGTGCCGGGATCACACATAGGATCGTATGTGCCAAGTTGGTGCTGTACCACTGGGCTGCATTCCAGTCCTTGTCTGAAGGTTCTGAACTCCGTAAATTGGGTATAGAATCATGGCAGAAGCCAGTGGCTTATGCATTTGCTTCTGCCCATGGTAATAACATTGTCCACAGTGATGCTATCGTTCTTCTGGTCTCGGCTTAGCTCATTTTGTGCCAGCTGTGAGCTGGGGCAGGTGGGTGGGCATCTGTGGTAATGGGCAGCTTCCTCTCACCCGTTTGGAGATTAGCTGGCTACAGGATTGCCAGGCGCTAGCATCACAGGCCCGATGGTCTCCTTTCTGAGGACTTGCTTGTGGAGCTGACCTGTGGCTGGAGCTATGAATTTGACTTCTGGAAGTTTTCCAATGTCACTAATTGTGTTAGTTCTCCATTGTTGGTGTAACAAATTACCATGAACTTAGAATAGCACAAATGTATTATCTTACATCTCTGTGGATCAAAAATCTAAAGTGGGTCAGAAGGACTGGGTTTCTTCTTAAGAGTCTATAGAAAAATCTATGTCCTTGCTCCTTTAAACCTGAAGAGCCAGTTTGCACGTCTTGGCTCATGACCCCCTCTTTTATCTTTTAAAACCATAAACATAGAATTTTTCTCTTCCAATAAAAGCCAAAAGAATTCTTCCGTTTCAAATCTCCAATTTAATTGCTTGTCTAACATTCCTTTTCTCATGTAAGGTACCAGGATTTGGATGCTCATGTGGGTATCTAACATTCTGGCCTGGCTATTCTGCATACACAAAGAAGCCTGCTGCATCAGCTTGCCCACCCCGGGCTAACACTGCGACGTACATGGTTGTATCAGTAACAACCGGTCTTATGGGAAGCTGGTAGTGAGGCCCGTTCCTGGAGCTTAGGCAGGGTAGCGAAAGCTACATGCAACAGCTTTCCAGATGATTTTATCTAAGAGGGGAACAGCTCAGCGGAGCCCTGGAGAACTAGGAAGTCCTCCTGAAAAGAAGGGCCCCAGACCAAAGCAATGGCATGGACTAGCCCTGGGGTTGGAAATAATGAGGGTCCCGGAAAAATGGTAAAAAGTCCAGGTGGCTGGAGTGGAAAAGGTAAGAAGCAGACTAGCAGGGGGCAAAGCTTTCCCACCACGGTAAGGAGTCTGGGTCTTCTCCTACGTGCTCTTACAAAACACTGAATGGCTGTTTTAAAATGACACCCAGGGCTGCTGATGGACAGGAGTGGAAGTAGGAGCATGAGTTCAAGCTGCAGGTCCGTGTGGCACACAGACTGATGCTATTGTGCTAACTTGGGAGCTAAATCAAATGCAAAACCATTGTCCCTCTCAAAGCTAGATTAAGAATCTGCACTACACAAGACCCAGAGGCATTCATTCCCATATTTTAGATGCACTTAAGTTGGGAGGCCATGGCAGTTTGGTTGAGAGATTAAAAAGGGGGGTTGGACTACCACACAGACAGTCATGACATCTGGGTTTGGGTTGGAACTATAAGCTTACCTCAGAAGATCAGAGTTCACCCTGTAGAGCCGATGGCTGGATGCGGCCCTGCAACCCTAGTGTCTGGCAGCAGAGATAACCTGAGGCAGAACCCTGGAGAGCTCCCCGGAGCCAAGATTGAAGACTGGAACAAGTGGAGTTTCACGAACTGTTGGTGGGACTGTACGGTAATATGACTGTGAGAAAAGAGACTTCCCTGCATGACAGTGTCTTATGGAGTTAAACAGTTTCCTGCCACATGAGTCAGCAAGGCTAGGGAAAACATCTTCATAAATTCTTACATAAATCCCCCATAGCAACCCTACTCGTGATAGACAAAAACTAATAAAGAAAAAAGAAGCCAAATGTCCTATTCAGCTACAAACATAACCTAATGTACTTTGTGCAATAGGAAATTACTCCTCAATAAATAAAATTTTAAAAACACACCATGGATCCAAGCAATAACAGAACAAAAAGAACTGATACAGGGCCTGGGGAGATGGTGCAATTGTCAAGGACGTTTGCTCAGTTATGAGGGCCTAAGGTCCCAGCACATACATAGTGCATCTCACAAACCAAGGGATCCAATGACTCCCTTCTGACAGCCATAGACACCAGTGTGTGCACATGCATGCACACAGACACACATGGACACACACACAGGCACACACATACACAAACACACATGCACAAACTCACATGCATTTACACACACTCTCACACATGAATAAATATTTTTTTTTAAATACATACAGAAAAAGAGTACATGGTGTACAGTTTCATATGTATGAAACTGTCAAAAGGCTAACTCCACCTATCATGATGGGAGCCAGGCCTATTGCTGTCTAGTAGATGGAGCAAGATTGAAAGGAAAGAGACAAAGGGTGGCTTTGTGGGCTGACAGAAATGTTCAGCCCTGATTGGGTATCACACTTAAAGTCTAGGAGTAGATACAAATTTTATATTTAAAAAAACAAAGTTTTAATTAGCAACAACAAAATCCTTCTGGTCTTTGACAGATGCCTCTGTCTACAGGTAGTCCTGCCCCAGATGCCTTTCTCTACAGGTAATCCCGTCCCTGAAATCCTGTGAGGACTACTCAGCAAACTGGTCTGGAAAGAGTGTGGCAGAGGATGGACAGTTTGCCCAGCTAGTTGGTGAAGAAGTCAGGGCATCTGGTTTGAGCAAACGCTTTTGTTCAAGCTTAGAGCAATGCCTGTAATGTTGTAGCCATGAAGTTATAACACCCCACAGGAGCCCTGCAGCACTGAAAGGCTCATTTGGAGTAGGCTCACATCTCCAGCCAAGCTGCAGGGCCTGGTGGACTGCTCAGCTAGCTGCTCCTGCAGGCAGTTCTGGTCTCAATAGCAACTGGGGGAGGGAAGGAACACTCCAGATTTCTGGGTAGTAAAAATCCAGTCTGGTATAAAGAGCCCCAAAAGAACAGCCAGAGAACAAGGCCACAACATACTGAGGTGACATGCTCCCAGGCCTGCTTCTCCTCCTGTCCTAGCTAAATTTAATCCAATGATGGATTACCTCCATCACTGACTCCACTCACCGTGGACCCTGTGCTCTGCCTGTGCTTGGAATGTAGACCCAAGGCAGACCTGGATCCTGAGAGACTCAGATGAAAGGCCCTGTCAGGCTTCAGTCAGTTTGAGCTCCCTGGAAGGAAAATGATCAGGAGTTATGACAAATCCCATTCTGTATACAAGGAAACCAAGCTCAGGAGACACTGGGAGAGATGTCCACACAGGGAGCTGCAGCTCTGACTTTTGAGTCTAGGCACTCTCGTTCTGAGTCCTTTGTTCCTCTTGACAATGATCAAGATGTGACTAAGACAGATATGAGCCTTTCCCCACTGGGAAATCGTAAGCGCAGACCGGGGAGGGAAAGATGGTGACAAGCACCAAGCTGTGCCAGGCCTAAGGACTGCGCTCCGGCTAGTGCGTGCAGTCTCTGAGCGGGCATGGAGGTACAGGCACGGCCGACTGGTATCCCATGCCCACAGTGCTGCCATAGGTGAGGAGCTGGGTAGGGGTGAGGAGATGTCTAGCCATGCAGCCACTGTGTTGGGGTAGTTTAGTAATAGACATTCAGATGCAGATGTAATTTGTTTTAAGGATGCTTTTATGCATGAAGTCTTGGGTTCAGTCCCCAGGCCCACAAAAGTTGGGCATGGTGGGGGGAACACCTGTAATTCATTCCATTATTTGTGAGGTAGAACTGAGAAGATCCGGAATCCAAAGTCATCTTCAACTACACAGTGAATTTTGGACTAGCCTGGGCTATTTGAGACCCCCATCTCAACAAAACAACAGCAACAAAACAGAGCTATGAAAGAAGAGAAATTCATTTCTTGACATTCTGGAGGCTACAAGCCAAAGCCCAAGGTGCCGGGACCCAGTCAGCTTCCTCTTACAACGTCCTTGCATGGTGGAAGACAGACGGGAAATCAAGGGACAGATAGACACCGTGCCGTCCCTCATGAAGGGCAAAGCAGAAGAAAGTAGATGGCCTTACAAGTTCTTTATGTTTGTTTGTTTTAATTTCAGAAAAACAGAACCTCTCAAGGCCTGTCTATGAGCATCGCCCTACTCACGAACTATGTTCTGACACTGATGTTCACGGCCACGGCCATGGCCAACCAAGAGGCATCTCTTAGGGTAACTGAAATCTAAATGTTAAGTCAGGGAGACTATTTCCCTGAAGGTGCCTCAGCTCTTGGATAGTTTTAGGAAGACAAACCTGCTACCTGTGTTTTAGAGCTCTCCCTTGAGCTCTGCATCTTGGCTTGTATCTACCCAAGTTAAAGAGCCAGAATTCTGGGAACTTCCTTTTTACATTGTCTCTTGGTTCTAGAAACCACAGCCTAATCTGTCAGTCGTATCATAACAATAAACATGCAACAAATGTGGGCTCCCTCATTTCTCCTTGGGGTTTCCTGACTTTTGACCCAGATCATTCATGTTCCTCCTGATCTCCCTCAGGTTCTCTGTGGCTGAATCAAGCATTGATTTCATCAAATGACCCCAAACTGACACACTGGCGATACCAAACACGGAGATAGAAATAAATTGGGGTGCAGTAATAACTCTCACTCTTGTGCCCAGTTCAGATGAACAGAGTATTTTGTAAGATGTAAATAAGTTAAAAGGGACTCTGGACCTCTGCAAAGGTAACTAAGGCAAAGTCTTATTTCTTTGTTCCTCCAGATGCATGGGGAGCAATTCTGAATCCAACAATATTGGATTATTCAGTTTCCTTGGTAACCTGCAGTTCTGCCCTAGCTGACAATCAAAGACTGTAGAGGCTCCAATTTCCTTGTAGGTCTAAAAATGCTCATTCTATGAATATCTAGGGTTCAGGAGAGCAAACTAGAGGGAGGCTGGTAAAAAAGTAAGACTATTAACTTCAGGAAAGGGGAGTAGAAGAAAGACAGTTTTATGCTGGTCAGTTTCCTGGATCTGTGAAAAAGGCAGGCCATGATTCTTTTGTAGCCCACACAGTATGCTATGAGGATTCTTCTGTGACACACATACTATGCTATGACTCTTCAGCGGCACACATACTATGCTGATTCTTCCATGGCACGAATAGTTTGCTGTGACGATTCTTTGTGGCACACATAGTATGCATGATTATTCTTCCGTGGCACACATAGTATGCTATGAGAACTGTCTAATATGAATCCAAAATTAACATATCAGAAGACAAGGCCATGGCCCAGCCCATCTGGTTACCTGAAACATGGTGATGCACACATATTATCAAAAACAGTCTTTTTAAAAGGGCTGTGATCTGCACATTTTAAGATTTGTGCTGTTACATCTCTGGGAAATCATTTTTATCTGGAACTAACTCCCATGATGCACAGTAATCTATAGCTGTATCATTCCATTAGGGGCTTTGAGCCTTGGCGTACAGACCAGAAGCCAGCAAGTTGATGTCTGAATAGTCAGCATCTACAAGGAGACAATCCAAGAAGGCCTTAAGACCCCAGAGACCGCAATGTGACAAGTTCTCCTTCATGCAGAATGAAGTTCAGAGTCCATCCTCACCACCCTCCTAGAGTGAGGTGCATTTTAATAAGCTGTCACATTCAGCTCTAAGAGATGGATGGTGTCCACAATGCACACTTTGAAACTCATTTACTCAGGTCATTTACTCATGTCCTTTGGTATAGGTATTTCTATAAAGAATCTGGAAGAAACTTATCCATCTGTATCACAAACAACCCAGAAAGACGTAACTGGTGGATCTCTGCGGCAAAGATCTGTGGTCCTGAGTCAAGTCAATGTCCTCATTAGAGGCTGTCTTGTCAACAGAGAGAGCCAGCCATCTTCTTTTTTGGGGATGGAAGTGAGGGTCCTAACAGAGTTCTTAACAACAAAAGAAATGTACTCATTGCTTTACTCATTGCTGTAACAAAATACCCAACAAAAGATACTTTAAAAAGGATTTATTTTGGTTCATCGTTTGAGCAATAGGTAGTGCTCTCACATGGGTACATACTGTGCCTGGGGATGGGTGGCTGTCCTTCTGCTCCAGTATCTCTGAGGAGGCTAAGCATAGGGCCCTCTGTTAGATACCATTCAGAGGTGCTGGACACTTTGGCTCAGAGCCCTTATGTTTCTTCACAGCCCAGTTCTTCTGGGCAGAGAACCAGTTCCCAGCTAGACAGAGGTTCTCATCCCAGGGTCTGGCCCCCATCTGGATCCCACCCCCTCCTGCACTGTTCAGTTGCTCCTTGGTACTAATACTTGATCCTAAACACTGCATTTTATTTAACTTTCTCTTGCCCTCTCTGTTCCCCTCTTTGGGTTATATGCTGAGACCAACTTCCATCCTTGCATAGGGCTGGCATTTTACCCATGAGGCACAGAGAACTGGCAGGAGATGGGCAATGCTCCTTTCAGCAGGCATTCTCCTGGCACGGCAATGAGAAGTGATGAAAATCCCGGCCTTCCTGTTCTGTCCCTTCCAGATCAGTACGCCCCAGCTTCCCTCTTCTTCTACCTTATCACTCCTTTTTGCTTTCTCTTACTGTCCATGTTCTTTCTCTTTTTTAAAAAATATACATGTATATATTTCCTGCCAGTTCTCACTGTATCTGTGCTTTGGCCACAAAAGCTTCCTGCTCCTGGGGTTTGGGCCCTGCATCTGTGTTCCTCCTCTGACCTCTATCTCCTGTCCTCCCTACCTCTGCACAGATTGCTTCTTGGTTTCTTGGGCTGAAACCGTCCTCTCTTCCCACTACCTCCAGATCAAGGGAGGGGCTCTTGCCTTGCGTCCCCACGGCAACATTGTCAGTACTGGCACAGCGTCTTACAAGTGCATGTGTAATTTCCTGCCTTTCCCACTCGTCTTCATGGGCTCCTGGAGCCTGGCACACGCAGCTCAGTGAGTAGGGTGATTAAAATGCATTGTGTGTCTCTAGCAGAGTGGAAGGCACCTCTCTCTAGCCTGGCGTAGGATGACTGAGGGTGGGGATGGGTGGGGTGAGTGGAGAACTCTCCCCGCAGAGTCAGTCATTTTCCCTGGAAACATTAATGTTGAGGCTCCGTCAAGTCCTAGAATGTGTCTGAGCATAGAAGATTTGAAGTTCATTTTGTGAAGCACATGCAAAGTGGTCTGGCTACAGGTGACTAAATGATACTTATTCATAGTTA
This sequence comes from Rattus norvegicus, assembly GCF_021556685.1. NCBI lineage: Eukaryota > Metazoa > Chordata > Mammalia > Rodentia > Muridae > Rattus > Rattus norvegicus. Next base: position 77,884,642 of record NC_141540.1, on the reverse strand, counting down.
CTTCTGTCCTCCCATACCTAACAGGGCATATTATACATCGATGAAGTAGCAAGCATATTATTTATCAAAAGTGTGATAGACAAGGAAGCACATGGCACCTCCTCCTAGCCTGCAGACACAGGACTGCTCCTAGACAAGAGTCTCAGGGCCACTTTTTATGACCACTCCACCTAACAGCACCTCTGTTGTGGTTTGCCCTGGAGTTATCTGTATTCTGATGCTAATTCCACTGCCTAGTCACTCAGGACTCAGGTGACTTCACCAGAACCTTCTCCCCATTTAATTTGTAAAATACAGGTGAGGGCAGGTACAAGATAGAAGGAGGTTTGTCATTGGAGGAGAAGGAATCGGGGTTGGGGATTTAGCTCAGTGGTAGAGCGCTTGCCTAGCAAGCGCAAGGCCCTGGGTTCGGTACCCAGCTCCGGGGGAAAAAAAAAAAGAACCAAATTTAAAAAAAAAAAAGAAGGAAGGATAGGCAGGAGAAAAGTTTGAAGGAAGAAGAGGAGACTGGAACGGAAAGGAGGAAGAGACGGGAGGGACAGAGAGAGAAGCTGTGGCAGGACAATATGGCGGGTGACGTTAAGATTCTGCTCTGTGTATTTACAAGTTGTTATTAATGTTCTTAAGGGATGTACTGGGCTTTGTATGTTTAGGAGGGCGATTATATCTTACCAATTGGGTCAAATGTTATTGTGTTGTGTGTTCTTTCATGTGTAAATTAAAGTGTAATGGAGTGTGGGGCAGCTAGTGTGGATCGCCGTGGAATTGGAATGTGTGTTTCTGGCAAGATATCCAGCAGATATCTTCGGATACTGCGGTGCCAGATCTAGTGGGGATAAAAGACAACCATACATTTTTTTAAAAATTTTTTATATTTTACAACAACACACCAACACACCTCTGCCTAGTTCTGCCCTCTCCTGTCTAATGTTTAACAATATTTATTGCTGCTCCAGTCATGTGTGTTTTACTTATCTATGATCTCTCCTCTAGAACATAGTAACCCATCTATCTATAAGCAGGAGTTTACCTGGTGCTAACTCTCTGACAGGTAAGGCAAATCTGGGTGCAAGGCTGGTGTGCTACTTAGCAGTGCCATTGGCAACAGAGAAGCAATCTTTTTGAATTACAGTCTTTGACCCCTGTGTTCAGGCAATACTTAAGAATTAAGTTCTGGATGGACAGTGGGGGCATATGCCTTTAATTCCAGCACTCAGGAAGCAGAGACAGAGACAAGCAGGAGGAACTCTGATTTCTAGGCCACCCTGGTCTACAGAGAGAGAGAGAGAGAGAGAGAGAGAGAGAGAGAGAGAGAGAGAGAGTTAGTTTCAGGACAGCTACGACTACTCAGAGAAACCCTGTCTCAAAAAAAACAAAAACAAAACAAACTTTAAAAAACAACAACAAGGGGTTGGGGATTTAGCTCAGTGGTAGAGCACTTGCCTAGGAAGCGCAAGGCCCTGGGTTTGGTCCCCAGCTGGGGGGGGGGGGGGGGGGGAGAAGGGGCTGGGGATTTAGCTCAGTGGTAGAGCGCTTACCTAGGAAGCGCAAGGCCCTGGGTTTGGTCCCCAGCTCCGGAAAAAAAAAAAAGAAAGAAAGAAAGAAAGAAAAGAAAAAAACAACAACAACAAAAGACTAACTTCTGTTTCAGTTCTAACTTTTGTAAACAAGAAAAAATAACCCATAAAGATAATTAAACACTTCAGCAGCATGAGAAGAAATAAGAATTGAAGTATCTTTGTCAAAGCCTCACTGTGCAATCAGGCAGAATTCTGAGCAATTCAGACCGCTTGAGGCATAGTCCGCTGTTGACAGCGCAGCCTACTTTAGTTTTGGGTGGAGGGCTTATATGCGCAGGAGCAAGCCCAGGACACGGGAACTGGGCAGACGATGGTTCAGTGGTTAAGGGCACTGGCTCTTCTTCAGAGCACCTGAGTTCAGTTCCCAGCACCCACATGGCAGCTCCCAACCACTGAGAACTCGAGTTTAGGGAGTCAGATACACATGTCTGGCCTCTGTAGGCATGTGCATCTGGTATACATACATATATGCAGGCAAAATACTCATGCACATAAAATAAAAACAAACTTTAAAATGTCTATTAAAATAAAAAAGAAAATTGTTTTAAATAAAAGACTTAAACACTAAGCTGTCTAATCAAGGAATTGTCTGGTCTGTATACAAAAATTCAAACACACACACACATCTTCTACAACAGCCTTTTAATGGCTACCTGTTAATTTACTATATGAATTTCCATCTTACTGAACATTTAGGCAAATCATAATTTTCTATTATTTTAAGCATTCTTGCTCTAAGATGTTTGTATTACAATTTACATCTTTGTGCTGGATGTTGGCCTCTGTGGAACAAACTCCTAGCCGAGCAAACAACTAGCCTGGAAGCTGCATTCTCATGGCACCCTAGACACCCTATCCTGTGTACTTGGCAAGTGCACCTCCCCAGGTCTTCACTCCCACCCTGGATCTTGCCCTTCCCCCACCCGGTGGGCAAGTCCTTCCCTTAATCTGTAAGTGCATTCCTGTCTGCCTCTGCCATGGTCGCTTGTCCCTGCTCTGTCTGTCTGTCTCACGGTGAGCTGATTCTCTCGGCTCTTGCTCAGACTCCTTTCCCACCTCCTGAATATCCAGCGGGAGAGGCCATGCCTTTCCCCACTGCCCTGTCTCTTTGTGAACATCATCAGGGCACACAGCGTCCTGAGCCATCACGTCACTGTAAAGTCTTGGTTTTTATGATGTGATCCTGCCCATCTCTGTAAGTTACTCAGCGTTGCCTCTGTGTTTATGTTTCCCTAACTTTAACTCTATTGTACCCTGTCCCGTTGACCAAACATGGTGTTCTCCACACTCAACTGTTTGGAATAGAACCTAGGATACCTGATGGGAAAACTCAACAATCCACTAGAAGACTAACAAATTTTTTTAATTAATTTCATTTTACTTGTTAGTGAGGAGGCCCTCGTGTGTGAAGGCTGGAGGCTGACTTACTGGAGTAACAGCCTTTGTGTCCACCTTTACATGGGATCCAGGGACTGTCATCAGGCTGGCTCTATTGAGCCGTCTCACAGGTCCAAGACAGCAACTCTAACTTCTAAATCACAACAGGAAGAAATTTAATTTCCTTTTAAAGTTTTTTATTGTAGAAAAGTATCCGCATATAAAATTTACCACCTTAGCATTCTAGCTGCACAATTCAGTGGCCTTGTGAGCAGTCAGAGGGCTGTATGACCACTGCTACTATTGATTTAAAACACTCTTTCATCACCTCAGCAGAACTATCACTGCCGAGTAACACCTCCCTGCCTCCCTGCCCTCCCTCCCCTCCCTGCCCTCCCTGCCCTCCCTGCCAGCGACTCTTGTTCTGTCACCCATCCCTATGAAATTGTAGATTCTAGAGATTGCATATAAATGGAATTACACAATATTACTTTTAGGATCTGCTATTCTACTTGGAATAATGCTTTTAACATTCAGCCATGTTGTAACATGTAATCCATACCTCATTCCTTTTTATGACTAAATAATACTACATTATAGATATATACTACAATTATTTTTTCCATTCATCTACTGATGGATACTTAGATTGTTTTCATTTGGATCCTGCAACTAATGTCAATGACAACTGATGACTAGTGACAATTCTAATTATCATAATTATAAAGGAATGGCATTTAACCTGTTCTTATGACTCATCTCTTCTCTGCCTTCAACATTTTCAATTAGTTAGAGCCTCTCCAAATTAATAAAGTAGCCTAAACTTACTCATGAACCAACCTAAGTTGGGAAGTTATTTGAGGAGTTATTGAAAACAGATAAAGAGAGAAGTGAGCAGTCAGCCAGGGATGGCAGCATATGGCAAGGCAGACAGGAAAAGATGTGAAGCAGTGAGGAGCTCGGTGTGGGGTACGCAGGTACAGTTTCTGTGGCCGACACTAACCATTGACCAAGCAGAGAGAGGATCTGCTGTGTTACAGGGTCTAGAGGAGAACTGAACAGGAAAAAGAAAACCCAAGTAGCCCATGAGAGTAAACACGGGTGTTCGCAGCACTGCACTGGGGAGAATGGCTGTGTAATAGACTATGTCTATCAGCTTTTTCACGCTGAGTACAGCTGTGGGTCCAAGGACACGCCTGACAGTGCTGCTCACAGAATGGAGAAGGTGCATCGTGCAGAATTATCCAGAAAAGGTGGTCGGGGAAAGGCTCCAGATCACTCTCAGGCACAGGAGGAAACTCAGTTTTAACAGAAATGAATGGCATATACTGAGCCACATAATCTCAAGGATGATTTTTGTTTGTTTGTTTTTGGAGACAGGGTTTCTTGGTGTATCCCTGACTGCCCTGGACTCTATGTAGACCAGGCTGACCTCAAACTCAGAGACACTCACCTGCCTCTGCCTCCAGAGTGTGGATTAAAGGATGATTTTGTAATAAAACTAAAAAAAAAAATGGGGTCAGTGAGTTGGCTGAGTTATTAAAGGCAAGCCTGCCTACCTGACGTTGACCCATAACACAACAGTGTGGAGGGAAAAGCCAACCCCTGCACATTGTTCTCTGACAGCCATACGTGTACCATGCATGTATATATCCTGAACACACATGCAAAATAAATCTTTTAAAAGAAAAACAGTTTAAATCTTTAAGACTGTCTTGGTACATACTAGAGCTTTCCTCAAACTCTGGTTCCTTCCGTCTCAGTCCTGAATGCTGGGATTTGCCGGTCTGTATCATGCCAGCTGTGCAACATAATGTTTTTGACAAGAAGAGTGTCTTAGGGTCACTACTGCTGTGATGACGCACCAAGACTAAAGCAACTTGGGGGACAGGGTTTACTTGCCTTATGCTCCCACACCACTGTCCATCAGCAAAAGAAGTCAGGACAGGAAGTCACCACAGCAGGAGCCTAGAGGCAGCAGCTGATGCAGAGGCCATGGAGTGTGCTGCTTACTGGCTTGCTCCTCATGGCCTGCTCAGTCCATGGACCAACAGCCCTGGGATGACTCTACTCAGGATGGGCTGGGTTCTATCCCATCAATCACTAATTAGGAAAATGTCCTACAGGCTTGCCTACAGCCCAATCTTACAGAGGCATTTTCTTAATTGACGTTCCTCCTCTCCAGTGACTAGCTTGTGTGAAGTTGACATAAAACGACTCAGCACAAAGCAGCAAAGAAATTTGTGTTACGTACATAATCTGAAAATAGCCTAGAAGCTCTTTGCCCTGGGCTAATGATGTTGAAACTTGATGTACCAAGCTATTCTGCAAGAAGAAAACAGGTCTGGCTTCCCTGGATCCAGATGGGAGGCCTAGACAGCATCAGAGGTAGGGCAACTGGGACTCTCATGTGGTTATCAATACTGGAAATAGTTTGGCCACTGTGGAGAAAAGTCTGGTTGCAAAACTGAACATAATATGTCCCATGACCTAGGTATTTCATTCCTGCTCACTCGAGATAAATATACATTTTTAAAAGATAAATAAAAACATACATTGGGGGCTAGAGAGATGGCTCAGCAGTTAAGAGCACTGGCTGCTTTCCCAGAGGTCCTGAGTTCAATTCCCAGAAACCACATGGTGGTTCACAACCATCTGTAATGGGATCTGAAGTCCCTTCTGGTGTATCTTAAGACAGTGACACTGTGTGTGTGTGTGTGTGTGTGTGTGTGTGTGTGTGTGTGTGTGTGTGTGTGTAATATTTTTTAAAAATACCTTCACTTGGGAGGCTGAGGCAGACAAATTCCAACTTTGAGGTCATCTTGACCCGCATAAGAAAACAAAATAAAGACACATTCACACGTGGTATTGTGGAGAGACATGTATAGCAGCATTACTGTAACAATTAAAAGCTAGAAAAAGCTTGACTTCTGTAATGAGATCATGGGCTTGCATACCTCTATATGATGGGATTCTATTAGAAAATATGAGAGAACTGTGATAGATCCAAGCTTGAGTGGATCTCAAATACATCATGCTGACAAAGCCCAGAGAGGGAGAGAAACAGGGAAACGTAAAAGCATGCTGGAGCTGAGCTCCATGGACTCTTGTTCAGACACACAGCCCCAAGCGTACCACTTCCATACTGCCGTCTAATGTGCATAGGCATGATTTTATTTTTGCATTTAAAATTTTAAATCTAGATTTATCTGGATTTGTCATTCTTTTGAAAACATTTATTTTTAAATTATGTCTCTCTCTGTGTGTGAGTATACACAGGGGTTCATGTAGCCCAACACTGTCAGATTGACTAGGGCTGGTATTAGAGGCAGTTACAAGCGGCCTGATGTGGATGCTGGGAATTGAACTCAGGTCCTCTGGAAGAGCATGCGTGCTCACACCACCAAGGTATCTCTCCAGCCCAGTATTTGTCATTCATAGCTTGCAGACTTGAAAGCACTTTGTGAGAAAATGAGTGTGGAACAAATACTCCCCTTAAAACAGGAGGTAACAGTTGGTAAGAGGCTGGGAGAGAGAGAGAGAGAGAGAGAGAGAGAGAGAGAGAGAGAGAGAGAGAGAGAGAGAGAGAGAGAGAGAGAGAGAGAGAGAGAAAGAGAGAGAGAGAGAGAGAGAGAGAGAGAGAGAAATACTGCTTATAGATGATATCATGCAATAACAATGTCTTCATTTCATTATAAAAAACATTATGCTGAGGCAAACAGCTTTGCCAAAGAACCCAAGTCCAAGAAGAGACAATCTGTGGTAGAGAAAATGAGGACAACGGACGCCTCTGTCGGAGTCGGGCACAGGTACATACACATTCATGAGGACCAGAGTTCAGATCCCCAGCACCAAGTCAAGTGCTGTGGCATCTGGAATCCAGAGCTGGGGGATGTGGTTATGGAGACATGCAGATCACAGAGGTCGTTGGCCAGTGAACTCCACCCAATCAGAGCGCTCCAGGTTCAGTGAGAGACCCTATGGCTCATTAATGGGGTGGAGAGCAATTGAAAAAGACTCCCTACATTAACCTCTGGTCTACACTCACACACTCACACACAAATGCACACCCACATGGACACGTTTCACTCACACATACACACATAATAAAATGGTATAGAGAGGAGAATGGATGATCAATAACAAAGCAAATAAAGCTATTGTATTGAAGGTAAATCTAGATAGAAGATAAATGTTTTTAAAAGTTAAAAACAAATTAGAAGTCTTGACTAAAATTCCTGCCCAGAGATAGATCTGGGCATCAGTATGCCCATAGAAATGCATGCATGAAATGTATGAAAGCAAAAAATAATATTAAAATAAAATTTTGAGGAAGCCTTAGACCTAGATGTCCTTGGGATTTTTGTGATTAGTCTATCACAGACTTTAAAAATGTTTTAAATATATATGTCAATCTTTTGGGAAAACTCAAATGAAATAATTCTAAACAGTGTGATCATCAACCAACCTGTCCCTTTCAAGACCGTGTGACTGCAACATTAATTAAATCCACAGGGTGGCAGAGAGGAGGAGGAACAGGAGATAGACACCTTTCTAATTCAAATGAATAATGCGGGGAGAGACTAGCAGACCTCTAACTCAAAATACACAGTTTTGTGTTGAGTGACCTTTCCCGGGGATATTCGCTCCAGTAGAAAATGAGGTGACTGAAGGTCTGCTGTGCTCATTTGCACTGTGTGGAGACTATTTTTATTTATGTGCAAAAGCAGCTACACAGGGCCTTTCTCTGACAAGTTCTGGACCTGATGCACCCATCACTCCTGCTAATCTTCAGGGAGTTCAGCTCTCCCGCCTCCTGCAGGGACAAGGAGCCACTCGTGGTCCAGGCCGGGCCAAAGTATGTATTACTCTTCACAGACACATAAGCACATATCCCTTGCATGGGCAAATGCCTTACCTGCTGTGACGAAGATTTCAAAGTAGCAATTGAGAAAATGATGTAAAGGAAAAAATCTATAATGTAATTTCCAGGAGGCTAATATGTGAGCAAACCAAACATATGTGATATATTCACAGAAATCAGCATGTTTATACACAAGACCAAGCTCGTGATTATTCTGCTTGAGAAGCCCTTGATTGTCTTCGATAATTTCCCAAAGTGATTCCTCCATTAAGCCACTTCCTCTTCCCTCCCAACCTTGTGATGACACTAAGCTGGGATTTAAGAAAACGTCTGGGTTGCTTTCTGTCTATGAAGCAGAAAACCAATGAGAAAATATTTTGGGGTCATTGAAAACGCATGCCCAGTCAGCACAGCACAGAGACACAGGCACAGCCATGCTCCCTGCTGTGCCGTTCGCATCAGCCAGCTGGGGGCCAGGAGAGGCCACATCTTCCTTAGCTGGTCTTTTACCTTTAAAACTGGCTTGCTTCTTTCCATTACAGATGGATGAAGAAAATGTGAGATCTCTGTGTTGCTCATGCACACAGACACACAGACACAGACACACACACACAGACACAGACACAGACACAGACACACACACACACACACACACACACACACACAGAGTGGATCTTAATCAGCCATTCATTCTCTAAAGAATTAAATCTGAAGAGAAATGGCTGCGCTAGAGAGTGCCATGTTAAGCAAAGCAAGGCAGACTCAGAAAGGTAGACACTGGGTGGATATTGCATGCTTTCTTTCCCTCATATGGATGATCTGTGTGTGTGTGTGTGTGTGTGTGTGTGTGTGTGTGTGTGTGTGTGTGTGTGTACGTGTGCGTGTGCGTCTATGTCATGACAACCAGAAGGGGTTATTTGTGGTGAGGAAGAAAACCAATCCATGGGAGTGTGGCAGGAGGGGGTGCTCATGAGGTGTCTGTATAACAATGTAATGACAACTTCAAGATGCCTGTCCTGTTCTGCAGGTCTGCCTGGGACACTCTAGGGATTTCCAGTGTAAGGCGTATAGAGCACTGATCACCGGCTGCTATAGCAGCCATCTGCTCCAATATCAAACTGCTCAGCAGGACACCCCTGTGGCCTACTCTGCAGGTGCTGATAAGGGGGTTTCTTGGCAGCTCTTTTCTTATTCTTTTCTGAACCCAACATATCATCTGTGGGAACAAGGCAGGAGAGCGCTCTCACAACCTCAGGGCTTTGGCTCAGTCTCTGTTGGACTTGTCTGGCAAGTTGACTCATCCATCGGTTTCCTAACTGGGCTGCAGCCATGTGTATTGGTGTCACTTAGGAGCACACCCTCCTTGGATGCTCATCAGCTGCATTTCCAGTAATTTGGACCTGCTAAGTTCATTCACATTTCAATACCTAGTACAACCTGAAGCTTTAATTCTGCTGCTTCATGATCACAACCCAGCATTCTGCGGCATGCAACAGGAGCTGCTGAGCCAGCTAGGACAGACCAGCTCATGACTGAAACTCTGATGTCCCTGCAAAAGATCACCTGTTGAAAACTAAGGAATCCAGGACTCCTCATATTATAATAAATGGTGTGTTCCACAGAAATAAAAACCAGGATAAGTATGTATGCTTCCCCCATAATTTCTGACTTAAAACTAGGAAACATGAATCTCATCCCATTTCTTTCAATGTGTCCCTTGCTCTCAGCTTTTTCTGTCACCCAAACTCACAGCATTTTATTGGACAGACAATTTCTACTTAATTCTGATTATCTTTTAGTCCGCAGCACAGTTTTACCCTATCTGTTATCTATCCTTCTCTCTGGTCAGGGGTGGTTCTTTCAGAAGCTAGTTATGTGTTCTGGGCAGATTCCTGGAGGCCCACTAAGCCAGACCACTGAAGTCTTAACTTAGATGACCTAAGGCTGGAAATGAAGTAAGACAGGCAGAGCCAGTGTTCATGGTCTTGAGCCGAGCAGCTGGTTACAATCACTGAGCTGACTCTAAGAGACAACAGGACAAGGGTTTGGGGTCCCAACCTCTGGACAGGGGATATGCAGTTCTGGTCACAGATTACAGTAAAATAATCATCCAGCGTATGTAAGCCATGAGTCAAGGCATGGACTTGGTGACAGAAGGGTCTGTGTGCATTCCTCTTCCCCACTGACACATGAGCAAGTGTGAACAAAGTCCAGCTCAGGCTAGTCAGTGATAAATGACTAAGGTTAACTTGTGCATACACCCACCTTAAAAATCATAACTATTTCCCCTGTGCTGGGCTTTGATGGCTGTGAATGAAGCCACATACAGATTTTCATTTACCCCACATAATTTATCAAAGATGTGTTTCATTTTTTTTCAGACCTTAAATTTGAAGACGATGATGATAGTTCTCTTTAAGTTTCATGTTTTAATTAATTTCTGAAATTAAAGAAAAATAGTTAAAATGTCAGTTAAATACTTGGAATTAACTCTTGAAATGAAGAAGGGCATGAGTATATTATAACAAAGTTATAATTGTATCTCAAGAATTCAAATTGTTAGTAGAAAAGGAATACTTCAAATCTCTCATTCTTCAGCTTGAGAAACAAGAAACAAATATTTCCCTGTGTAAACCAGAGCAATAGCCAGGGAATAAAGTTAGTTTCCAGCACTGACTACTCTTAAGTGTACCACGTTAACCATGCACCCTCAGCAAAGCTGCACTCTCTGATGGCTAAGGAAATGAAGCTCTCATTCCAACCGCAGCACAGCTTGGGGTTAGAGCTTAGGTTCTGGATTAGGTAAATCTGAATTCTCTATCCTAGCTCTCCACAACTGAGTGACAAGAGAAATCTCATGGTGTCTGTTTCTTTATCAGTAAACATGTGAGGGAGCATCAGACCTGCTCTGAAGGCTGCAGGTGAAGGGTAGGGATACACCATGCGGGCTGCTGGATAGATTGTAGCCTTTACAGCTGTCTTCAGGAAGCTTTAGGTAACAATGAATGGACTTTGACATAGGAAGAGCACAAGGGACCTAAGCTTAGTGTAACACAGTCCATGACTGAGTGTCCCAGAGAAGGAGCTCAGAGCCACCTTGCTGTCTGTCTGTCCATCCTGACAGGTGTGATGTACTATCATGAAGTCCTGGAAAGCCTCCTGGCTCTCCCAGGGACTGGTTGTACAGTCAGGCATCGGTGAGACAATGATCTATTCAGAGGAACCAAGTCACCTTATCTGTGAGGTCACCAAAAGTAGAGTACTCCTCAGTTTACGCAGACAACAGATAAACGGAGGTTGCCGTCTCATTGTAAGCACTGAATTCATGTGTGGAGGTGATGTCAATCCCAAAGACTGGAGGAGAAAGACTACCAACCCAAATCTTCATGGCCAAATTAATTAAAGCAAACAATTAATTAAAATAAGCATTGAAAAAAACAATTCATGTACACAGGATGCCTTCCCCTAAGGTGGGGTTCAAGAAGTCAGCACTGGCCATGAGGAAGACAAGGTTTTTATAGGATATAGGTAGGGAGTTCTCCAAATGTGCAACTTGTCAAGTAAAACAGGCAGAGTTACAGGAGCAGAACACAAGCAGAACAAGGCACTCCTAACAACCTTCTGAGACAAAGACACGGTTGTAAGGTGGGCATAACCAGGTAGTCATGACTAGGTAGTCATCAGTGGTCAGGTAACCTTTTGAAACAAAGGTAGGGTTACAAGATGGTTATTATATGTTTTGAAACAAAGGCACGGTTGCCATTTCCTGGAACAGGCAGTACATAACTATTTGTAGTTAAGGCTACAGGTGGGCCTAGCCCAGTCCTTGAGAGACAGAGGTTTCCTCATACACAGGAATGGACCTAGTTTGTCTTTACTACAAGATGGCTTTCAAGCCTGAGATGGAGACAGGCTGGCTCATCAGTGACTGTGTGAGGACACAGGAGACCAACACCACGGGAAGAGAATGTATTAACTACACTGCTTGAGAAGAGGCCCACAAAGCACCTCAGGGCTATGTGGGGAGCACAGAGTTTGGTTAGAGGTAAAAAGAGCTGAGAAGGGAAGGCTGAGACCAAAAGCCTTTATTGGAGCCTTCCAGAAGGCAGGAAGGAGTTGGCTCACTTGCACAGCTTCAGCAGTGGCTTGTGCTGTTGAGCTAGGCTCTCCCTTTGGGTTATCAGACTGCATGGTAGTGGGCCAGGCAGGAAGAAGACCGTCCGCCTGAAGAACAGGAGCAGCAAGCGTTTGAGGCCTTGGAGTGGACCTGTTTGCATATGAAATGTGTACTCCCAGGCAAACTGTATTAACCTTAGGAATCAGTACATCCTGTCAAAGGGCAGTCTCTCTCCAGGGCTGTCAGCCCTCTAAAACGTCTAAAATACAGGAAAAATATTACTAATAAAGTCACAGAGATTTCAACAAATAGTTTTACTTAATTCATATTCTTCTCTGTTCATCCTTCAACCATGTGATCTACATCCATGGAATAGAGATATAATTTTTACTTTATATATAAGTAATATGGGGTCTTCCTTTTCAAGTTTTCATACAGATGGGGGATTTTTGCTGTCTGTTACATGTAAAATTCATTAGCACCACCACCACTGAAATCCCTGACCAGTCAAGTCAGAGAAGTTCAAGGAAGGGCAGGAGCCTTGGAGTTCCTCCAACCAACTCCTCCATGCGTGGGCTCAATCAGCAGACATTCTTCTGTGCCTTCATGGCTGAACCAAACCAGGGCATATCTTTATAGCAAAAGGAGTATGTACCTAAAGCCCTAGGAGCCACATCCATCCAAATAGCAGTTATGTTCGGGGTGCTACTAACCTTCTCATTGTGTTCTCTCCTCTAAAGTTACCATTCAGAGACAAGTGGTTTGCTAAAACTCCCCAAGCCTCTGGAAGTTAGAAACCTACTGGGGCATTCTTAGGACAGACTTCTCTGTACTGTAACGGCTTGCTGTCGTCAACACAGTGAACAGGACTAAGACACATCAAGACTACCCATCAGACTGAGCCAAGTGTACACGCTCAACTGAAGCCTCCCCCCACAGCGAATCTCTGTGCAAATCTCTGCCTGGAGAAGAATTTGTTTGGTTTTGTTTCCCATCCCACTCGTTGCCCAACAACAGTGCAGCAAGGCAAGGATAGACATGGTACATGGAAACAGTCTGTCCTCGAGTTCTTCTTCTTGAAACCTAACAAGAATGGTACGGAAGGAGCTGGAAAAATGGAATGGTGGAAGGTGAAGCACGCCCTTCCCCAGAACAACAAGGAGGAATTATAATTGCAGGAGATGCCAGGAACCTTAGTACAGCACCTAGTCACACACACCTCCCTCAAGTCCGGAGCTGGGAGACAAGCATACTGCCTAGGACCCAATGTGGTCTCCTGTATCCCAGGATGGTCTCAAGCTTGCTATGTAGCCAACGATGGCCTTGAACTCTTGGTCTTTCTGTCTCTACCTCCAGAGTCTCAGATCATAGGAGCATACCACAAGCCAAGCTTCATTCTACTAATTTATATGTTGTTTTATGAAAACGAACTCATTAAAGAAATCCAACACTAGTTCTGAAAGTTATTTCTAATTTGCTACCTTCGTCTCAGCAGCAGCTCCTTGGGATTACTTCAGTCTTTTGGCATTTGTGGGTATGTCACTTTTAAATAACACTCTTATTTACTGTTTCTTCTTGGGATTTTCTCTTCTCTTGGGCACTATAAATGGACCTCCCACAACGGCAGAAGACACCGTGGGTTTTTCTCAGGTCTTCTCCACACCAGGGTGGCCACTCAGCGATTTTTATATTCCTTAATCATCTCAAGGAGCTTATATTTGTGGTTAAAATATCCCAGGAGATGGGCTGAGATGGCTCAGTGGATAAGGGCCTGACCAGCATTAGATCCCTGGAGCCCACATACGATTAAAGAAGAGAGCTGACTCCAAGCCGTCCTCTGAGCTCCACGGGTACACTGTGGCATGAGCACGCGCATGCACACACACCCACAGCCGATCCATATGCTCACCATCAGCAGTATGTAAATGAGCTGCTGAGCCACAGGATGAGGGACAATCAAGTTGCCTTGTGTAACTTTTAATCTTCCCAGTAGTTGAAACTTGTTTTGCTTATTTTTGGCTTTTTTCCTCCCCAATGTCCTTATTACCAATTAAATCCAAGTTATATAATCTTCCTACAAACTCATACTTATGAAGCAATCAATCTCATCCTCTTGAAATTTCTTCTGCTTTCAACTACCCTGACTGACGGTCTGCCAGCTGCCATCTTGGCCTCCTCACCCTCCTCCTCCATATTTCCTTCAACTCTTGGGCTAAATCCCAGTCTAGAGCATATGCCCCTCGCCCTTTTTGTTTGTCCCCTTATTGGAGTCCAGAAAGAATAACACAAAGGAAGGAGATATTTCAATACATTTCATGTCTTTTTCCATTGTGTTCAATATTGCTCAAACACCAGCTTTTGGTTCTTGGATGAAACTAATCCATTTTCTTCCTCAGAATGCATTGGCTATGCTGTCTGTCCAGGGCTCTACAGTGTCACCCTTGTGCCTCTGTGTGTTTTCCCATCTGTTGTGTCAGCACTCACTCATGGGGACTCGGAAGTAACAGGTTAGTGTAGTGTTCATAGATGTTACGATTGCTCCCTTCTTCTCTGCTTTCCCTGACTTCCTTCCCTGGAATCCTTATCAGTTGGATGCTGTGAGTCCTGAAACCAGCCCTCGATTGCCTCCTCACTTGTCTGTCTACACAGGGTCTCACCGCATAGCCCCAACAGCCTGGAGCTCATTTGTGCATCTGCCTGCCTCTGCCTCCTGACACCACAGTTTCTTTGCTTTTTCAGCCTTCTTTCTACAATGTTTTTCAAGTTTACCTTTCAGCCTTTCTCCAGCACTTCTACCAGTAGGTGATGGAGCAACGTTGAAATTGGGTTTGCTATTCTATTCCCCACTGTTCCTTATTCTCAAATAGCACCAGGCTAGTACTTTGAGGTCTTCTTAAGGCAGTGACTCCAGTGGTTCTCTGACGTTTTCCTCTGCTAGCAGACTGTCGCTCAGGCTACTTTCTTCCCTAGTTGTTGTCTGGGGTCTCTGATTTCTGGTTATCCTTGGCTGTTAGATCACATTATAGAGCAAGGCTCTGGACATCTAGCTGCAAGGTTTGTGCAGGGAGCTCGCACTTCTCAAATGGGCTCATGAAAACAGGAAAACAGGCCATGTGATTCTTTGGGAGAACTGCAGTTTCAAGTATCTTTAGGTATTTCTATTGGTTTGAGATAATTTCTAGGAGAATTCTCCCACTGTCATACTGTAGGTGAAGTACATTTGCTCCCAGGTTCGGCTTGGGGAAGGGCTTTCCTTAATCAGCTTAAACTTTGATTCAACCCCACGATTCTCAACCTAGAATTGCTGGCTTATCTACCCCAAAGTATGGAAACCCTCAGGCTCCTTGCCTACTTCTCAAATATTTTTCAATTTTGTGACACAGGTCTTCCCTTCTGTCTTCTATCTTGGTGGCTTCTGTGTTCTTTGAAACTTCTTTACCATTGTACTTAGTAGGCCCTCAAGAGAAAGAGTACTCATTCCAAATGTGCTGTACCAATAGTCACTGATCTTTCACACATACTGAGTACCTGCTATGTGCTGCATTAGGTGCTGATTAATAAAGATATAGATCGGAACCACAAGGTGCTCAAAGCCTGTCTGGGTGAAGCTGGTTTCAGAAGCTAGAACCATCAAGTAAGGCAACTGCTGCTGTTGGTGGAAGGAAGGCTCTTGGATGTCCTGTAGGCCTTCTAACCTAGTTTGGAGGGATCATCAGGGCATACATTCATTCTGTAAACACATATGGGCACCCACATCATGCCAGGGGTTATATTAAATGCTCCCTACAAGCAGTGATGTGGACACGCACAGAAATACCTCAGCTTCTCCACTCCACAGCAGGCTTGGTTACCTTGGGTGGTTTGTACTTTAGTCTATCCTCATTTGTGGACATCTAGTTGCTACAGGACCACTTATTCAAGATTTTTCCTTACCCACTGAATTGTTTCTGATGCTAGTGTTGAAAT
Source organism: Rattus norvegicus (assembly GCF_021556685.1). Lineage (NCBI taxonomy): Eukaryota > Metazoa > Chordata > Mammalia > Rodentia > Muridae > Rattus > Rattus norvegicus. The sequence continues at coordinate 77,868,738 of NC_141540.1, read as the reverse complement.
TTATTTGGCTGCTCTGATAGTTACAATTGTCAACTTGAGAGGAGCTAGAACCACCTGGGAGGCAGACCTCTGGCTATGTCTGTGGGGCATTTTCTAGACTACTTGAGGTAGAAAGATCCCCTCTAAATGGGGAGCAGTACCATCCTATGGTATGGAGTCCTGAACTGAATACAAAGGAAAAAATGAGCTGATCAATAGCATTCATCAACATACTTCCTGACTACAGAGGCAGTGAGCCGCTGCCTCCCACTCACCCCCGCATACCTACCCCCACGGGTGTAAGGATCCATGGTTCACTGAAGAATGATACCCTGACTCCAGAACAGAGAGACGCCCAAGTGAGCTTGCAGGCCTGATTTAAAGCACATGGGGTCCATCTCTACAGACATTCCATTACTGGGGTGTGGGGGCTGGAAACTTGCAGGGGAGGTCTGGAGACTGTTACTGAGGAAGTAGCTGAGGAAGTCTAGAAACTGCTGTTGACCGTTGTCCTTGCTTTAGGCCAGATGCAGGGCAGCTTCTGAGGCCTGGACTTGCCTGGAATTGCTCAGTTCTTGGAGACAGAGATTTAGGTCTCGTCTCTTGAACTGCCTATTTCAAGCCTGTCATGCAGTCAGCCCAGCCTTCTCAATGGAGCGCACTCTCTACCGGTGTCATTGTCCTCAGGTATTCTGTCACAGTGCTGACAACAGTGGTCACAGAACAAAGCACAACGGTATTGAGGCTTCATCCCTGGACTCTCAATTCCGTGAACTGATGTGTATGGCCGTCCTCCTCCCCTACCATGCCATACCAATTACCATAGCTTTGCAGTAAGTTTTGAAATTGGGAAATGCGTATCATCAGTTTTTAGATTATTTTAGCTATTCTCGACTCCCATAAATTTAGATAGGGTTTTCAACATATGCAAAGATGCCAGCAGGGTTTCGGTCCGGTCCACACTTAATTTGCAGATCAATGCAGAGATCACTGAATCTTCTGACCTACAGAGTTAAGGTGCCTTTCTGTTCACTTAGGTCTTCTGCAGTGCCCGTCATCAGTGTTGCTTGGCATTCAAAATACAAATGTTGAGTCTCTCTCCAAGGCCACGCTTAAGTACTTTACTTGTTCTGATGCATTCTAACACCCCACATTGCTGTTTAAACTTCTTTTAATTTTGCTGAAATCAAGATTTATCTTACAACCAGGAGTGAACTGGCAGCCCGTTTTAAAGTGTTACAACACATAAACATCCCTGAAGTCGATGGCTTTACAGTCAGGACAATCTGACACTAATGTGAAGTAGCTGTAAAACCCCGAGGCAGAGGTGAGCAGCAGGCATCTGCACTGTCAAGACAAACTCAGAGGAGAGGCTGTAATGAGAGCTGGAAATGCAGGGATTGTCTCAAGTGAGTGACCTTCAGAGCCTCAAGACTGAATCAGACTCCTTCCAGGCTAAAAGGCATAGAGGAGACAAGAGGATCTGGGTTGCAGTCTCAGAAAGCCTCAAGCAGAAGGTGTGCAGGTAAAGAGGAGGCAGTGAAGCAACCAGTGTTGTTTTTTCTACTGCTCTCTCCAAGGAAAGTGCTACAGAGACAGGAGCCCCTCTGTGAGCCCGTTTTGGTTGTTACTGACGGTAGTGCTGTTTTGCTTTGGTTTTTAAAGACAGGATCTAACAGGTATATGAACTCTGACAGGATATGAACGCACTACATAGCCTCTCAAATTCATGGCTATCCATTTTCCTGCTTCATTCTTCTGGGTACTAGGATTATAGGTGTAAGCTTGGACCTTGTCTCTTTTGTTTCCTAATAAATCTCATGCCACTTTATTAATTTAGGTATCAATTCACAACAGCTACAACGGAAAATAAATCTTTTAATAACTTATTTATTGAAAATTAATATGCTGGAAACTTACCAATTTTCTCATCGCAGGAACCCCAGCATGCATCCAAACAGATCAATGCGCCTTTCATCTTTCATCTCCAGAGAAGCAGTTTCATTTCATGAGGTGGATTTTGGATAGAAAATCAGCAAGTTCTTATCGCATAATATTTTAAAGTGACTGACTACCTATAAGAAGAAAAGGGAAAATATTACCAGAAGTACTTGTAGCATTAAAAATTGAACGCCGGAATATGCACAGAAACCCAAGAGTTCCCATCTAGTTTACTGTCACTTTTTTGTAACCAAAGCAAGAAAGACACTAGCTGGTGGCAAAGCAGAGGCACCCGCCTTCTACCAACTGTCACTGCACACATGCTGGAGCTTACCCACTCTGGTTTCATCCTTTCTCCTTTATATTTCAAATGCCCTAATCGCCACACACAATTATCAACACATCGTGTTCTCTAGGCAACAGTACTTAAACACAGGAGTGACAAAAAGGACAAAAAGCATAGAGGAGACAAGAAATCTGGGTGGCATTTAAAAAAAAAAAAACCTCAAGCACGAAGGATGCAGATAAAGTGGTGGCAGCAAAGGAAACTGCTGTAAACTCTGACTCCCCAGGGGACATCTGTAAGCATCCTCAACTCTTAGTTGCCTCAAGTGTAAATGGATGCTATTGGCACCAGCCAGGTAGAACCCAAACACCTCGTGATTCCTGATAGACCCGGTTTAACAAAGCCCTGTCCTGAGATGGAGAACTCCACCTATTGCTTCTATTAAGTTCTCAAATGAGATATGAATTAAAAACTCAAGGAATATTAGCTATTATGAATACTTCCCCAGGCCGCGGGAGGAAAAAACGACAAACCAATCCTACTTCACAACAGAAGTCTTCAGACCCCACCCTGACCCACCCCTGCAGATTTCATGGTCCAGTTCCAGTGTTGACACTCATGCGTAGACAAACAGCTCTTTGTGTTTCTCATGTCTAGATCCTCCAAGACTCTCAACCCAAAATACAACAAATGTGACCACCATTAATAGTTATATTATAGCTTTTTAAAAAAAGATTTATTTATTTATTTATATACATGAGTACACTGTAGCTGTCTTCAGACACACCAGAAGAGGGCATCAGATCCCATTACAGATGGTTGTGAGCCACCATGTGGTTGCTGGGAATTGAACTCAGGACCTCTGGAAGAGCAGTCAGTGCTCTTAACCTCTGAGCCATCTCTCCAGCCCATAGTATAGCTTCTTGACATGTCTTTTCCAAACCTCAGTCTCTTCAGACACATTCTGTTCAATATCAGCACTTTGTTGGTCACTGGCTAAAGAGTAATAAAAATGAGCTTACAGAACTGATTACCATCAGCAATAGTAACAAAACTAATGTGAACAAAAAAAGTGAAATCAAAGATAAATACACTCCAATCATGGCCCAACTGCAGTAAGCAGCAAGCTCACGTCTTTCTGGCTATTTGAAACAATATTGTGACAAGGCTATCATAGTCCAAGGAAAGTAGACTATCCTCATATTCAACCAATTCTCTGGACACTGCCAGGCAAATTTGAGATTCCAACTTGTCATGGTGACACGTGTCACAGTTCCTGTGAAGGTGAAAGGGTCAGGAGTTCTAGGACAGTCTGGCCCACAAGGTGATTTTTTTAAGGCCACAAATGCAGTATAACTATAACCCAATTAGATTTAACTGGGAAGCAACATGTTGCAGGTACAAGGGCAAGGAATGCAGATATTTACCACCACCATTTCTAATCACCACTAGATGTTCTCGATGTTAGAATTGCAATCGCTCTTAATCAGGTATTTTAAGTTTACTACGTTGTCTAAATCAAGTGGTGGCAGGGAGCGACCTTTTATTCTTTCCCCAAATATTAGCAATCCAATAGCCTGCCTGCACAGGCTAAGCAGGCTCGGATGGATTTAGCAGGATTTTCAGGCTCAAGTCTCCAACTATGTGAAAGTCCCTGGTAGGTCAAAATACCCTGAGCACGGAACCAGTGAGAGAACAATGGCAGCGAGTCTGGCAAGGGGTCACGGCCGACCGGCGGCCACGCGGGGCCCCGGGCGCGACTCCCCCGCCGCTCCGGCTAGCGCCTTACAGGGCTCCGAGCTAGCCAGGGAAGAACGAGGGCGGCGGGGCTGAGGCCAGGCCTGGTGAGTGGGAAACAAGGGAGTGACTGTCGAGTCACTCTGCCTACCACCGCCCGTAGGCCGGAGGTCACACACCGCAGGGGCAGGACAAAGCGCCCCCGCGCAGAGGCACCACCAAGAGAGAGGGCTGGAAGGAGGGAGGTGGGCGAGGGCTCTGCAGTTCCCGTCCTAGGCCCCGCCCCTGCGCGCTTATGTAACAGGGGAGAGCTGCCATTGGTTTGCAGACCGGAAGGACGCGAGCATGCTAGAGGGGCGGGGCAAAGCCACCGCAGGAAGGTGAGGGGCGGGATCGCGCGGGCGGGCGGGCGGCGCTGAGGCGACTGGGAGTGCGGCGCGGCGTGCGCGGGCACGAGCGACGGGCCTGCCTCGGGCTCAGGCGCGGCGGGCGCGCGCTGCGGCGGGTGTGCGAGGCGCGGGCTGTTGTGCTCCCGGCTCTGCTCGGTCCTTCCTCTGCGGGTGGCGGAGGCCCCAAGCGGTGCGGGGCTCGACCCTTCCTTCCCTGCTCGTCCTGCTCAGCTCTTCTCGCGCTGCGCCGTCTCTCGGACGCCACTCCGTCCCGGCCCGGGTGAGCGACGTCGCAGGACGCGGGAGCCGGGTTGGGAGGCACGCGGCGGCGGGAGGCCGGGGCGGGCGGCTGACTCCCAGCGGAGCAGGCGCGGGGCTGAGGGCGGCCGAGGCCTCGGGCGGGCCGGGCTGCAGCTGTGGGGTTGAGTCTGCCCACGAATGGCTGTTCAAAGCTGGGATCGGGCTGTGGAGCCGGCCTGGGCCTCTTGCTCTGACTGGTTGCAGAGTGTGAGCCCATTTCCTGGCTCCCCGGCCTCAGAGTAAGTTGTTTGGCTTTAAGCAGCCCCTAAGGGCCGGAGCTTTACTTGTTGCCTCCTTCTCGAGAGTCTTGGTATTCCAAGAGCTCTCCCTGGTTAGTAGCTCATTTGCAGCCTCCCAGGAAAGCTAAAACTTTTATTAAAAATCAGCTGGTAACCGTTTGCAAACGATTTATTGCCTTTCAATTTGTCCCACTTAATCAGGGAGCAGTTTATACGTAAGATTTTGTGGAAAACTCGATGGTCGAGGGCAAATCGTAAGTTGAGCTGTCCGAAAGCAGGTGGTTGGATCGTTTGCACTTCTGCTTTCGGAAAGGAAATCCGTGCCACTGTGCTGTCAGAAGTCAGGGGCCTGCCCCACTCAGCTAGCCTGTTAGAGCAGATAGCCTTTGCCTAGTGTTACATTTTGTGTCTATTGAAGCGCATGCCTTTTTGTAACTGTTGTTGGGTGGTAAAGAAAATGTGTTAAATCTTAGGTGCCCAGTTATGTTTCTGTTGCCCTAAATGCAAAAGTTAAAAATAGTTTTTGCTTATCTGATGGCATTGGTTTTTTACAGCACACTACATGAAAAGGTTACCAAAGTCGCTGCTTTAATTTCTAGATGACAAGGAAAATTCTGGAATTACTGATATGCGGTTTTGTAACTTAAAAAATCAAACATAAAACCCTTAAGGACTGCTCACCAAGTAATGTCTTCACATACACAAGCCATACTGTATGGAAGAGTTAAGATGTTTTATTTAAATAACCAGAATGTTCTAGTAAGGGTCTGATACTAAGACAGGGGAAATTAAGACTTTTCAAATTTTTGGTGTACATAAATTGAAGACCCACCATCAAAATGTACTTTTAAATATGCCATATGGCATAGTGGCACACGCCTTAAAATCCCAGCACTTAGGAGGCAGAGGCAGGCAAATCTCGGTAAGTTCTAGGCCAGCCAGAAGTATGTAGTGAGACACCCCCACACACACTTCCATATGCTATTGAACTTAGAACTGATGCAGTGTTGGTTTAAAAACACAAAATGAAGTATAGTTTTGATGACAAACAGTTGATATTTGCCTTGAGTGGGAATGGGGTTCTTACATTAGGCTAGCATATTAAACATTCTTGTAGTTGGTGAAAGACTGGACAGGGTTTATAAGAAAGCATCAATCCTCCTGTTTTATTAGACTTTTTCAGTTTATTATGTAATACAACTGGGAGTATGTCAAGTAAGTTGGGCTGGGGGATAAGGATAAGAGCTTTGACTGTCTCTGAAACACTTGACTTTATATCCAGTAGCTAAGAGGGTTGCAGTCAGGAAAGGCCAACCCTCTTCTTAGTACGGTCCCTTGTACATTCATGTCTTTTAGTGATTTCAAAGTTTAAAGTGTAATTACAGTGCTATTTAAAATGGCATAGGATCTCATTTTAATATGCTTCAAAAGCACTACTCTGGTAGATCCTGTGTGAACAGGTTTAACTTGTGCTGTCTAACCAGAAGTCTGGTTTTAACAGGAAAATAATTCTTTTAAAATCAGTTCTTTTAACTAATTTTTGTTTATTCCAGGCCATTAGTAGTGAGGAATAGAAAGAACCTTTCAGCTTTGTAAGAGGTACCCTTAACACCAGGGGTTCTAATTTGTCTTTACAATGTGTGCAGCTGGGCCAGTGTGGTGGCTCAGCTGGTGAAGGTGCTTTCTGTCAAGTCTGAAGGTCTGAGTTGGATCCCCAGAAAACACATTGTGGAAGGAGAATGGACTCCACAACAAATGCTCTCTGTGGAGCCTGTGTTTTGTGTGTGTGTGTGTGTGTGTGTGTGTGCGTGCGCGCGCGCGCGCGCGCGCACAAATAAATGTAGGTGTTTGTGTTTCTATTCAGGAAAGAGCTCTTAAGGAAAACTTCAAATAGTATAATAGTTTAATGAAACCTGAGTACTAAAAGGAGTTGCTGTGTCCCTACATGTATTTTGGAGGATTAGCTGACAGTTTTAAAATACACAAATTGTAAGTCATAGTCGTGGATGCTAGCAGGGAGAAGCTACCTTTGTAATCAAGCGATAAAGGAAGACTAAATTTTGGAATACCAAACTTTTGAAGGTTACATGTAAAGTGGAAGGAAAAAAAGGCCTAAATATCTATGCATATACAATAAACTTGAGTCTGTTGGGAGTGAGATGTGGTCTGGCTGTGTGGGCCAGGTATCCTCCCTCTGCCTCCCAATTGCTTAGGTAGGGAGGTACCTCCATACGCAGCTCTGGGGGTTGATATCATCGTCATCATCACCATCAAACAAATACACCTTTATAATCATTACCGGTTCAAGATAAAGAATATTTTCAGCACCCTGTGAATACCTCTCCTGTCATCTCTTCCCAGTCATTACTCCATAAATAGCAAAGTGACCTCTTTAACTGTGGTTTTGCCTGTTTTGAACTTTGTACAATGTGGTTTCTTTCTAACTGACTTCTTTCCTTGATATAGAGATACAAACTTACAGAAAAAAAATTATTTTGTTTGTTTTTTGAGACTGGGTGTGTTTTTGTATCCCTGGCTGATCTGGAACTATATGTAGAGCAGACTAACCCTCAGACTCACAGATCTGCCCCTCAGTGCTGGGGTTAAATGCCTGTGCCATCACACCTGGCTACAAGTGTTTTTTATTGTTGTTGTTGTTTTTGTTTTGTTTTTTTTTAATGCTGCCTGGCATCCCTCTGTGTGTTATCTATTTTTACCACTGATATTTGAACTGCCTAGTTTTAGAACAGGTCCTGTGAACATCCTTGTATATACATTGATGCATTGATCCTGTTGAATATGTATTGTGAGGAATATACTCATTTGTCATTTAGCAACATTGTGTGTGAAATTGAAAATCCACTCACAGCTGCTTACTGACCATGTCTGAAATTTAAGTAGGCAACTTTGAGAATATTACTTTGCTTAAATTGCTCTGTTGTAGAATGAAGAAGTCACTTGGTGCCTACTCTTTTGTCTTTAGATATGGCTCGTGGACAGCAGAAGATTCAGTCTCAGCAGAAAAATGCCAAAAAGCAGGCTGGACAAAAGAAGAAACAAGGACATGACCAAAAGGCTGCTGCCAAAGCTGCCTTAATATATACCTGCACAGTCTGTAGGGTAAGGGTCCCCAGACCAAAGCTGCCTTAATATTTACCTTCAAGGTCTGTGGGGCAAGGGACCCCAGGACGGTGCATTCTTGTAGCTAGTTCTCACCCTGTGGAACAGAGAGGTTAAAATTCCTCCACAACAAGATGGATGCTTTCTTTGAACTAGTAGATTTGAGAGTGGGTTTCCTAGGAATTCATCTGCAGTCACCTGTTCAAGAAATGTTTTTCCTTGGCCATGCACACTTTTCTAAGTGCTAGCTGGGAAAAGTGGATAAAGCAGTGTCCTGCCCTTGTGTATAAAGGTGTATAAAAGGTGTCTTTGTGGAGCTTATCATCCACTTTGGGCGCTGTAAAAAGTCCCGACTGCGTTCTTAGAGTTGATGGGGCTAACCTTGTATAGTGCTGCCAGATGTAATGCTACCCATATGATGGTTCTTTTCCTCCATCTCCACCAGATGCAATGTGGGCACATGTGATATCACACAGACTATCCACATTGAGGGCTCTTAGGAGAATTAATGTGCTTAAAGAATTGTTTGGAGTGTTTGCCATGTGTGAGGATGGAGGCAGCTGTGTTACTGTGGTCATATGTTTAATCCACACAGCAACCAGAGGGTTGTGCTGCTTCCTTCCTGATGTGCAGATGTTCAACTGACCTGTATAATTTGCTGCAGATCCAGCAGTAAGAAGAGATAGGACCTGAGTCTAGGCAGTCTAGCTTTAAGGTCTGGCCTCTGTGACTTCACCACCCTTGAGGTTAATGAGGTGCTAGAGGAAAAACATAGGGTTGGGCTGGTGTATAGACACAGTGGTTTTAAGCCCTGTACTTGGTGCAGATGGGAAGGGATCTTGATATGACATGATTGCTAGACTGAAGGTAGTTATCTGTTGAAATCTTTACAAATGAAACAGGAGTTCCTAACTACACGAAGGTTCTTGTGAAAAGAGGGAATCTCTAACAGTCAGTATTGTAAGCATGTTGAACCTTGGTGCTAATGATGAAATTGAATGACTTCTGATTTTTTTTTTTTAACAGAGGAAAGGTGAAATTAAATTTCATTAGGTTAGTAATAAAGACATACCCTGACTTTAAAGGTATATTTTGTCAGGTACGTGTGATCTGCGTGTGTATATACATGAATTGGTATATGTGTGCAGGTGCTTGTGTATGCACACATGTGCAGATGTCAGGTGTTATTGGTCCCACTTGACAGTTTTTAATCAGGGTCTCCTCCTGAACCCACAGCTCACCAGTGGGCTAGTCTGGCTGACCCACAAGTTGTGGAGATCCCTGTCTCTGTCCCAGTAGCTCTAGGGTCATGAAATGTGTGTCCATGCCTGGCTTTTATGTGGATGCTGAAAATCCACATCCGGGTCCTCTTGTACCTGCTGAATTGTCTCCCCAGTCCCTGGAAATACACTTTAAAAAACTTAATAAGCAAAATAAATGAAAACACTTTATTTTTTTGTTTGTTTTATGTAGTAGAACGTTTTGAATTATAAATAAATGTACTTGCCAAAGGGAGTTTCTGTTTTACTCTGTGTTACATGAAACCAGGAGAACGTAGAATTGAGCTGAAACAGCTCAGTCTCAGGCAGAGAGAGCTCTAGGCTTTAGTTTGTCTAGCAGGTAAAATGAGCTAATAGAAGCTAAAGGCTACTGTCAAGGTTCTGTGAGAGTTATAACATACCTATGAGTAAACGGTTTCTAATGCTACTAATGACATAAAATCCCTTGATTTTATGTGCTGTTCCTCTTGGTATGTATAATGATAGGAAATTCCTTTTTGTAAGATACTTTTTCATATACCAGTCACAAGTAGAAATTTAAAAGCATTTTGCATTACTAGTCTAGCATAAGCAAGTTCAACGTTTTTTTTACAGGTTACATGTACTGCTTTCCTACATAAAGTCTGGTTCTTTTCTTTTGCACACTTTCTAAATTAGACACAAATGCCTGACCCCAAGACCTTCAAGCAGCACTTTGAGAGCAAGCACCCTAAGACTCCACTTCCTCCAGAATTGGCTGATGTTCAGGCATAAAGTTGTTTACAGGTAGTTGATCTTTTTATTGGGTTTTTTGGTCTTGGTTTTGAATATAGAAGCAAAACTCTCTCTTCAGCTATGGAATGGGTTTCTACCTCTAGCAGCCTTATGTCTAACTGTTGTCCTAAAGTTAAACAATAGTGTCTATGGTTGTACTAGAGCACTTTACGATTGGCAAAGGCCTTTTCTCTGTGCCCTTCTTTTTTATGCCTTCAAAACATTCAGGTTTTTGCAATTATTGCCAAGAATATCGGGGAGGGGTGAGTGAGTGTTGGCCAACTTTGAGCCAAGAATGAAAGACTTGTCAGCTGTAGGAGAAACTACCATTTCAAGTCATAAGGGTCTTCTCCCAGAAAGTCAGCAATTTACTGACTATATTTTTACTGTCCTTTTATTTACAGTGCTAGGCAGAGCTTTTCTCTATTAAAATAAAGAGCAAAATATGGGCATGCTCTGTAGGAACTCCCTTGAAGTTATTTTTAACTTTATGTGTAGATGGATTTCTTGCCCTCCTAAATAGTGTGATACATACTGCACGTGTGTTTGAGAGTTCTTTCTACCTATAATACACCAGAGACCGACATCTTGATAGACTTTTATTTTAGATATTTGAAATGCTTGTCAGTGATTACATTTACTGAAGCTTTTTCTTATGTCTTACAGGTGAATTCATGACACCTTGGACTCTTCTACTGTCTCAGACATTAGGTAACAAACCTGCAGCTGCTTTTTTAAACAAACTGTTGATCAGCAAAAAATAAAGGGGCTACAGAAACACTCATTTTTATGCTGTTCCCTTTGGGCTTCATGCAAAGACAATTCTGTGTAAATGTACAGTTGACTCTGATGTGGAAATCTGAAAAATCAGTCCATTCTTGTTATAAAATTTTTTTACAATTGTAATTATATTGATGTTCATATTGTGTAAAATAACTCATTTAATAAAGTAGTGCTTTGATTTTACAACACCACAGGATAAATGGTTCTAGAAATTCTGTTCTAACTTTCCTTATTATTTGCCTTATAAAAATGAATTGATGAGCTAGTGTTGCAAGAGCAGTCCTCCCTTCTCAGCTCAGTGGCAGGCTTGTTAACTAGAGCAGGCTCATTCATTAAATCGTGCACATGATTCTACAGCAGCTGATGTAGGCTAAGGAATGGCTGAGCTGCTGCTTCAGTATTCACAGCTGCATGTCATTTCCTGTGTGTCCATCTGGGAGTGCACTGTAGATGACAGATCCAGTTCATAAGACTGGTAGGGTTCAGTGAGCCCTTCTGGGCAGCGAATGAAGGGGCGATGGGAGCTGTGAAGGCCTGTGTCTTACATGGGTCTTCGCGGGTTGTTCAGATTCGTCATTGGAAATTGAACTATAAGTTTTGAAAGATTTTGAAAGTTATTTAGCTAATTTTATGAATGGATTTTTGCATTAACAGGAAGATTAAAGTGATTTGTTCCAGGCTAATTCCCAGAACATTCTTTGTCTTTCAAATAAAACTCTAATTTTAGAGACTTAGTCGTGCTGGCTCCTGAAATCAAAGACTGTCTAGTCTGACTTCACCTGAACTAGCAAAGTGTTCTGCCAGTTAAGACTAGTTCTGCTGTTGTAATTTACAAGCAAGTCTGCTGTAAAGTTTAAGTTTAGAAATTGATGTAGTGGGAAACCCATTACATCCTGACAGCCGCTTTGAGCTGCAGCCCTGACCTGTGGATAACAGGGGGTTCGGATCCCTCGTGATGTAGCCTGGGCAGTTAGTGGACAGCTTAACATACTCTGACCACCTGGCTCAGGGTGCCACTGAATTTGAAGGATGGTGTCTCAAGGGAGAATCTTAGTGCTGGTACTTTCCACAGCAGCCCTGTCCCCAGCCTCACATAAGTACAGTTGTCTGTTCCTTATTTAATTTCCTGCCTTTCATAATTGGTTATCCTCTGCTAAAATGTTGCTGACTAGTTTTACCTGTTTTTTTGTGGATCTTAGTGACATTCTAGTTAAAAGGCAATTTTAGAGCTTTCAAAAGTGCTTTACACAGATGTATGTTTCCTTTAGTAACAAACTGGTTATTTAGAACCTGTTCACAATTTTCAGTTTAATTCTTTTTGTTCGTTTCACTGTTGTAATTCAAAATAAAACATTTTCAATCTTGTATTTAACTGTTTTATGAGCAGCTGAAGACACATTTCATTCTGTATCTCAGTGATAGGGAATAGTTGATGGATCTTCATTCTTAGCATGGGGATTGCCAGCATGGTCCTATTTTGTGTTTCAGTTAAATCTGTTGTAAGGAGAAAAATGACAGCTCAAACATCTCTGTAATTTAATTTGGAGATTATCTTAACAGACAAGTTTGTTTAGAAACTGTGTTGGTGTCTTCAAAGGTGATATAAAATAGCAAGGGACTGATCTGATTGTATTCTGTATTTACGTTAGTTGTGGAAAGGAATGGGGTTCACATTAAGCCTGTTTCCATTCTCACCCCCATGTTTAGCTGACACACTTGGGACCTCACTGTGCTGTAATGTCTTATTAAAGAAGATGTTAAAATGAAACTAGTCTAATTTCTTGAACCTTTTAAGAGGTTTTTGCATGGCTTCTTCCCCCTCCTCCCTCTCCGATTTTAGAATTGTCTCTGAACTATAGTTCGGTAATCCAGAGGACGGCAAGTAAGTTCTTTTCGTTCTTTTTTGGCCATCGTTTTCCCTGTATCTGACTGAGTCTGTGAGATACTGCCTACGAATGAACAAAGGGTTTGTCATGCTCGAGGCTTGCTGTGTGCAGTGTACTGCACTGGAAGGAAAGAGTTGACTTAATGACGAGAACGACAAACTGCTTAGGCCAGCTGCTAGACTAGGATGGTTAACCCTGTGGTGACCTCAAGACTTGAGGCAAGACTTGGGATGTGTCGGTGGTGGTGGTGGTGGTGGTGTAAGGGTTTTTTTGTTTTTTGCTTTTGTTTTTTGTTTTTTTGTGTTTTTTGTTTGTTTTTTGTTTTGTTTTGTTTTGTTTTTGAGATAGGATATCTCTGTGTAGCCATGGCGTCCTGGAACTCGGTCTATAGACTAGGCTGACCTGGAACTCAGAAATCCTTCTTCCTTTACTCCCTGAGTGCTGGGATTAAAGTCCTGTGCCACCAGTCATGTACCCTGTGACTGGGATTTATATTACAAATATTTCAAAGGTATTGCAGAGTAATTGCAATTTGAGCTATGGCATAAAATAATAGTTAAAACTACAGGTTACCCAAAGCCCCAGCCTTTATTTTTCATTATTCACACTTGTAGCACACTGCCTGCTGCAGTGGCCGTGTCACTCTTTCTATATTGATCAAGCACAGTCTAAAGTGTCACACTTAAATAACCAGGTCTGAATGAGTTCACTTGTACAGTTTCCTACCTTGGGGTTCTTGTTTAGTGTGTATAGATAGTGAACCAAGTCATGCCCTATGTGATGTCACTGTACATGCCAGAGTGGTCAGTAAAGCACTCCTCGTAAGCGTTCTGTTGATGAGCTGAGTCGTTTTCTTTCTGCAGCCACTTTTTCCTTCATCTCCTGTGTAGAGTAGCTCCAGGTTTGAAGTGTCCACTATACACTTCAGCCACGTGCTGTCTGTGCCTGTACGGCTGTGATCTTCAGAGTTGATAATGTAAAAGTTACTCTTTAGAATCATCTGTGTTTACAGTGCTGTTGCATAATTGTGTGTGGGTTTCGAGACGCTGTCTCGTATAGCCCGGCATGCTCTCTGACATCCGTGCTCCTCTACCTGCTTGGATTGCAGGTGTGCACCAACCTGCACATCGCTCTGCATGGTGATTGCTAATGGCTTCTGTTGTATGGACCGCAGTGCTCGCTCTCTGCCTCTCGCTCCTCTCGCTGAGTTCTGGCTGCTAAGAAGCAGCCTTTGTTACTTGGAGGTCTATGGAGGCTTTGTTTAGTCCCATTTGTTCAGTTGCCTATGTGAATCCATACGGGTTCTCAGCCCAGTACTACTGGATTGTACTCTATTTGTCCTGTTAAAATTATTCCAGCTTTGACTGGTAGCAGCTTTCGGACTGGCTCCAGTGTCAGATACTCCGTGTTTTGGCTTTTCAGAATTTCCCAGTTTGTAAGACTAACAAGTGCCAGGCTTATTTACTGTCTTCCCAGAATAAGCATTTCTCCAATGGTTCTTTTGGGGGGAAGATTTTTTTTTCTTCTTTTAGCATTTTTACTTGAATATTTTTTGGGGGAAGGAAGAATCTCCTGGTCCACGTGTTTATGGGACAGGTTCTCTGGCTGAGTTTTTGTATACCTAGCAATGCCCCCGCTATACCCCAAGCTGAGGGGAGACTGAGCCCAGGGCCTACACATGCTAGGCCAGCCCTAAGCTGTTTCTCTGGCTCCAAATTGAAATTGCTGATATACTTGAGGGTGGTGCTGTGAGAGTCTTATGCTGGTTGTAAACTTAAACATGAAAGCAACATTGTGTAAAGAAGTGTCCCAAGCCTCTGTACTTCACACATGATAGTATCGTCTAGAGAAATACATGTATTTATTTACATAAGTCTAGGGTAGATATTAAGTGCATTGTGTATTGTGGGTAGCCTCTGTGGGGAGAGAGGGAGGTCAGTTATGCCCAGTGGGATGGGGAGTTGTCTAGGGTTGTGGAGAGAGAAACAGGAGCAAAGAGTGAAAACAAGGTGGGGGTGGCTGGGTGAGCAGAAGCCTGAGAGTGGGTGGGCTAGTCAGCTTAGGCTTATGCATGGCAGCCTTTGAGCCCATGGGTGAGAGTGGAGAGCAGCTCTTAAAGTGGAGTCAGGTTGTGCAGTGTGTATAGTATGATGTTACTTGACAGTGGGGATATAATGTAGCTGAGGTAGGAAGATTCTGTTAGGGTAAAATACTCTTTGAAAGAAATTATTTTATACACCGTTTTGTACCTTGTCTATTACAGCTAACCTGTTTATAATTTAACTTTATTTTTTCAGGTAGTTATAAATATAGATTAAGAATTTTCCAGGCAGTGGTGGTGTATACCTCTTTAATGCCAGCACCCAAGAGGCAGAAGCAAGTAGACTACAGGGCAAGTTCTAGAACGACCAAGACTACACAGAGAAATCCTGTCTCAAAAACAAACAAGGGGTTGGGGATTTAGCTCAGTGGTAGAGTGCTTGCTTAAAGCCCTAGGTTTGGTCCTCAGTTCTGGAAGAGAGAGGGAGGGAGGGAGGGAAGGAGGGAGGGAGGATGAGAAAGAGAATGAGAGAGAATATGGAGAGAATATATTGAGTGAGAGAGAATGAGAATTTTGGGCTGAAGAGATGGCTGAGTGGTTAAGAGCACTGACTATTCTTCCAGAGGTCCGGAGTTCAATTCCCAGCAACCACATGGTGGCTCACAACCATCTGTAATAGGGATTCAGTGCCCTCTTCTGGTGTGTCTGAAGGCAGCTAGAGTATACTCATATAAATACAATAAGTCTTTAAAAAACAAATAAATAAAGGTATTTCGCTTTGCTTTGGTACAGTGATGTTGGTAGTGTCCAGAGACCTTGCTGTTTTCATCTACACTGAGAGATCCAGATGTGTTGAGTCTGTACATGATACTGGATTAAAAAGTCATATATTTGAAAAATATTTATATATATGTATGTATGTTTTGGAGAGTATGATAAAACTGAATTTTTAAAACTATAAAAAATCAGCCATGGTCTGTTTGAGACTTGGACACACATGTACATATTCTGTAGTCATGTCTGTCATGGAACTGTGCTGTTCATAGCATAGCAAGCCAGTTGTCTTCATGACTTGGCCTAGGTGTAGCTGTGGTTGGTTATAAGTTTTTCTTTTTCTTTCTTTTTTTTTTTTTTGACCCAATTGGTAAGATATAATTGCCCACTTAAACATACAAAGCCCGGTACCTTCCATCCCTTGAGAACATTAATAACAACCTGTAAACACACAGAGCAGAATCTTAACATCACCTGCCATGGCTTCTCCCCTCTCTCTGGTTATAAGTTTTTCTTAAGCTGACAGCTCCGGCTGGGAAGCAGATGATGAGATGTGCAGTGTGTTTTATGAGAGGGTGAGGGAGAACCAAAACTGCAGGCCAGGTTTTCTGGGCAGCGGTGTTGCCTTTCAGTACTTTGTGAGGGCCAGCTCTCTCTCACACACAACTTGTTTAAATGTGCTGTAGTCCTTTGGTGTTTAGTGAAACTTGGAACATTCTGCTTTATTCGTTACCAGGTACAATTTATCCATTACCCATTTCCTGTTGGACCTTCTGTGTGCTTGGTGTGCTGTCCACAGCAAGCTGGAGAACTGAAGGCTCCCAGGGAACATGATAATGAAAGCCGTAATCCACAACCTGCTAAAATGGGGGCTGTGTCTGCAGTAGTTGCCGGAAGGACTTCTCATGGGCCCCATTTTTCAGACACCTTATTGTAGAGCCAAGTGCTGTACGTAGAGCCATGCTGGCCTCCAGTGCACACTTTCACCTCAGCCAGAGTATTAGGATTACAGGTGTGTGCCAAGCTTTACCTACCACATGGCTGGAGTGTGAACTTAGTATTTACATGTATTTTACTCAGTCGGTAAACACATTTTATTTTTTTATTTATTTTTTTACCTGTTTGTTTGTTTTTATTTTTTCTTTTTTCTATTTTTCAGAGCTGGGGACCGAACCCAGGGCCTTGCGTTTGCTAGGCAAGTGCTCTAACACTGAGCTAAATCCCCAACCCCCACATTTTATTTATTGGCACCTTCTTGCTCTGGAGGAAGTAAGCCTAAGGTAGCAAAGTAGACTAGTAGCAATGTTGAGTTTCCTATTCCTTGGCCTTTTTCTGGTCTGCTTTTTATTAAAGGGTGGGGGTCTAGTCTTTAGTCACCTTTGAAGATGGAGAAGCTGAGACCTGTGTCGGATCTCAAGTAAAGGAAATGTGTGAGCACATGTACCCGTTACGGCTCAGTGCTTTGCAGCTTCCTGCTGCTGAAGCTAGTGTGTGATGCATGTTCACGCATACCTGCCCATTTCTAGTTTGTTTTCGGGATTGTACTGCTTCCTCCTCACCTGCCTGTGGGCTCTTCTGGTGGCAATGTGCATGTTCCTTAAAGCTCTCCATGAAGCTCAGCACTTTAAAGAAAATACATGTGAGGGGGACACATACCAATACAGGAAACAAGACAGCAAGCTAGAAGTATGCTAAGAAGCCCCCAGTGACAAGAATGGGGCTAAGTGGTCCTGCCTCTGGTCTTCTTGCCGCAAGTTTTTTAAAGCATTGTGAAAGTGAACGGTGGGGCGGTGAAGTGGCTCAGTGGGTAGACAGACGTACTTGTGTAAGTCTGGTGACCTGTGTATGGTCCTGGGAACCTGCAGTGGAAGGGAAAAACAAACTGCCAAAAGTTGTATTCTGGCCTCCATCCAAAAGGACACCATGGCCACGTGACACACACGCACACGCACACGCACACGCACACACGCAGACAACTACACATTTTTAAGGAGAGGAACCTGATGAGAACATGCCTCTGCTGGTTTCCACATGCCCTTCATGCTTGCTCCTGCTCAGGGCTTTACAGCTTACAGAATTTATATGAGATTTTAACCATTGTCAGTGCAGGAAAGTGCTAACAGCAGGAAGCTATCCAGAAAAATAAGCAAATGTAACTCATGTCTTGACTTTTAAAAAGAAAGTAGTAAAGGTCGTAGCATCAGTTTGGTCTTGGTCTTTAAGTATCTTGGCTATAAACCATGATGATCATATTTAGTTTACATTTTGCATCTTCCCTCACCGTATTTCATTTGTAAGGAGACATTTTCCTAGAACACAATTCCAGCCTGCTCCTCTCCTGAAGCATGTGGCTTGTCAGTGACAGGCATTCCTCAGTCTAGCCCCAGTGTGCACATCCAGCTCTTCCACGACTTCATTATGAGCTCCTGTCAAGGTTAGCTAGCATGCATTCTTTGAGCCACTAACTACTTCTTCTGCATTGCCTGCCTGCCTGCCTGCCTGCCTGCCATTTAGTGAGACTCTGTTTAGCCTATCCAGTCTGATGGGATTGCTCCTAGAATGCATAACTACTAGAAGTAACCTGATCTCTGTCATTTTGTGTAAGGTTCTTTAGGGCCCTCTGCAACAGAAGTGGTCCTACTTCTGGTTCCTTGAGTTTTGAGTTAGTGTGCAACTGTAACAAATACTTGTCATTGTTTTTTATGTTTACTTTCTAAGTGTTCCAGAACAGTTCCATCCAGTGCTCTTTTTTTTTTTTTTTTTTTTTGGTTCTTTTTTTCGGAGCTGGGGACCGCCAGTGCTCTTTTAAATGGTCAATTTGCACAAAGTATGGGGGGAGATTTTAGGTCAGAATAACACTGAAGTAAAACCAGTAAGTACTTGTTTAAGTGGAATAAATGCAAATTCATTTAGGGTTTAAGAAAATTTATTCCATGAGCCCAAAATATGGCAGCAATCTGTCCTGGCACCTTTTCCTGTGGGAGCCATTGTGTTAGCTTTTAGCAGGCATGCTCAGATCAAGCATGACTTTTCTGTTTTTAAAAGAAAAATGCAAGCTTAAGTTTGTGGAAACAGGTTACACAAACCATTCTTCTTGTAGATAGCTGGCTATCCTGTGAAGTTGATGCCCACTTCTCGATCTCTGCTGTGTTCAGGGAAGTATTGCTTGGCAGGATTTTGTGTGCTAGAGGAGGAGTCTGAGTAGATAATGCTGCCTACAAGGGAAGCCTTAGGAAGATGTATTCCGTAGTTCTGGGGCCTGATCCAAGAGCCGTGGGTGCACTTGCACCTGGTTTTATTCAGTGTCACAATGGCTGACCTTGAACTTTCCCTAGAGTTTCTGCTGTCCCTAGTGCTGACTGGGAAGGTACAGTATGGTGAGGCTTTGTACTTGTTCGGAAGCCAGTAAACAGGCTCACTTGGCGTTTGCAAGGCACAGTCCACAGCACTGGAAGCCATCTCAGATGAATCTCACTCCCAGCCAGTTTCTTCTATGTTCTTCTGTTGACCCTTTTGACTATTTGTCCTCATCCTCCTGTGCTTATAACTTTACATGGGAAGAATATTCCGTCAGAATCATGGTGTCGCACTTGGCATTTGTAATGCATTCTGGATACTATCATACCCACCCCCTGTTCTCTGTCTCCCATCCCTGTCACATTCCCTATATGCGCCTTTCCTACAGTCATGGCTTTTGTTTTGTGACCCACTGTTTTTAACCAGGACTACCTTTGTCCATAGGAGCCTGTGGGCTCACTGTCTGGTACATAACTGAAGATAACTGTCCCTTCCCTAGAATCCAGTAGTTCATCAAGGAACTCCACCTTGGTTTGGGATTGGCTGTTGACAGTCTCAGTCTTAAGCAGGTCCAGTGTACGAGATCCCAGCTCCTCTGAGGTCATCTTTACAATGCTGTCCCCTGTCCTAAAGAGAGCATTTGTCAGTGCTTTTCCAGACTGTTAACTTCCTTTTGCTTTCTTTTGCTTGGTGTTCTCTGAGCCTCACGGGTGGTATAAATGTTCCCATTTGAGGCCAAGCACTCACTCATTTATTCTTAGAAAACTGAGCAGCCTTGTGCTTCTAACTAACTACCATTCACTGACATGGTTGGGTCTGTAGGGGCAGAAGTGTACACCATAAGGTAGGTACATTCTGACTAGGTCTTTCAGGGCCACGTTTTAATAGACTTTTGGATATTAAGCCTAGTGTAGAAAGACCTATCATCTGGCATGTACCACTATAGTATCATGAGTAGTAGATGAAGACCATTACCTATCCAGGTCAGCCAGTGTAACAGAGAAGTCAAAAAGTCCTATCAGCAAACAAAACTTTTTCACCAAGGGCTGGAGAGATGGCTCAGCGGTTAAAAGTACTTGTTTCTCTTGCCAAGAACCTGGGTGTGGTTCCTAGCACTCTCATGGGGATCACAGCTGTTGCATTTCAGTTCCGGGGGCACCAGGCACATGTGTGGTAAACATACGTATGTGTAGATAAACACTCGTACACTTGATGTCCCAGTGGATCATCTTAGTGCACAGCATGCTTTGGGGACCATCCCTCTGTCCTATGACAAATGACCTGGTTTTCCTGTTTTCAATCTAAAGCATTTCGAGCGACTCACAATCTTTAGAAACTAACAGGAAAACATGATAAGGGTTCATGCTGTGTTAAAGTCAAACGCCAAGGCATGGTGTGCCTGTGAAACAGCATACTGGTAAAGCGACATGGCCTCGGCATTCCTTGAGCACTTAGCATGTAGTTTGGAATATGGTACTAGAGCTCAAAATCAGGACTGAACTGAGATTTGCATAGACATGCATAAAGATGAAATCTTAGAAACAGATGATATCTTTTAGGCAATATGTAGTCAAAAGAACAAACAAGCCAAGATTAAAATGTTGGAATGCCCTTGTTCTCGTGGATGGGTAGAAAGCTGTAAGTAACTGAGGAGCAGCGAGAAAGGGGGAGTCAAGTCAAGGCTCTCAGGTGACGGGGGACTTATCAGTGGTCCCCATGCTTGACACCAGCAGTCAGCACTCCCAGCCTTCCTCCAGGGTCAAGCAATGGGCTTCACACAAACGAGCTACTATCAAGGCTGGCAGATGTCAGTCTCCAGCTTGAGAAGTAAGTAGTTGAACACAACAAAAACTAGTGACCATGGCCTCCTTCTGAGGAGCTGTATTTCTGTCTGTCACTTAACAGAAAGTACTCACGGCTTAAAATGTACTGTGTTGTGTCCTGCTCACTTTTTTAAGCATCGAGAGCTTAACTTGCATTTTAAAATGTTGCCTTGAAATTATTATGATTCATAATTAGGAATGATTATGCTGTGTTCAGCCTATGTTCTTCAGTGTTTTAGCCTTCACTATTTTATATACTTACATTTTATTTATAATTTATTGTATATTTTAATATATTTTCATAACAGATTTATACCTATAAAGTCTGTTATTTTATGCATTATTGATTATAAAATACTGCCACATACATAAAATGCACTAGATTTTAATGGTTAGCAAGAAAACAAGCACTCCTGCATCACTCACTGGTAGATGGAAAGGGGCGATACACCTGGCCCACGACGCCCTTTTCAACCTCTAAGCCCAGTCAAGGGCTTACTTCCAGTTAAGAAATCAGTAGTGGTTATCTTCTTGAAAACCTCCTGGGAATAAAGTTCCTGGGTAAAAAGTGCAAACAATGCTTTCATAGCAGCTGTCTTTTGGCTGGGGTTAGCCAGCCAAGTTTTTGCAAGGGGAAGTGATAGAGGTTCAGAAACCAGCTTGGATTGGCAAGTGACTGCAGCCTCTGAGGCCCAGCTTTCTTGGCATTGAAGCCATCTCTTTTTTACCTCACAGGCTGAGCAGGAGGAGGATTGTTTTGTTTTGTTTTTTGTTTGTTTGTTTTTTTAGAACAGGAAATTTGCTGAGTGTGGTGGTACAGACCTTCGATCCTCTCGAAGGCAGGTAGATCTCCTAGTTCAAGGCCAGCCTGCTCTACAGAGCAAATTCCAGGATAACCAAGTCTACGCAAAGAAACCCTGTCTGAAAGAAAAAAAGGAACAAACAAAACCCAGGGAATTGTAGCATATAAAATCTGTTGAGAGGTGCTGCATGGGTCCCCCAGGGCACTGCTGTGTGCTGGTGTGTGGTTAGCTAGTAATCATTTTATCAGTGGATATAAGGGTTTTCTGCTAAGAATCTTACTCCCTAGTGATTCAGGGTACTTTCTAGAGAAAGGGCTCAATTACAGCCAACAGATCCAAAATACAATGTCTGGGCTGCTGGCAAGATGGTTCCGTGGTGAAGCATGTTCTGCCAAGCCTGATGACCAAGTCCCGGGGGCCCACACGATGGAAGAATGGAACTGATCCCACCAGTTACTCTCTGACCCACACACAAAGTAAATGTAATTATAATTCAAATCTAAATTGATGCCCGTGTCCCATACGTGGATGTCAAACGACTGGGGGAAATATGCAGCATCACTGAGGAAATAGGCCAGGGTTTCTCAACTGTCCCTGCTGCTGAGAGTCTGACCCGAGTAGAAAGCTCACCTCCACATCGCCTGCGCCACACTCACAGCCTGTGAAATGAGGACAGGGCCTCTCTGCTGAGCCCTTGTGAGCATTTACCTAAAGCTGCACATGGTAAATGTTTTTACGATGGGTGTGTTAGCCATCTAAAGCCTAGCTCTCTGGGAAAATTCATGCTCGATCAGGGTGTTTGGTGGGCTAGGTATGAGTGTTAAAAATGTTTGAGTTTTTGTATTTTAAATTCATATGAGGAGAATCCTGTTTGGCTCTTAAGTAGTTTGAGATTTTTCTTGTTAGTATCTGTTTGTTGGCTGGTGTGATTAAGAATAATTTTTAATTATGGAAGTAATATAAAATGTTTCATGACAGATAGTGAAATACCCCCTCCGAGCTGTTGGCACTGGTCCTCTTTTGTTTCGCTCTGCTGTGGTTAGTTTTGAGACCCCATCTCATTTGTAGCCTCCTCCGACCGCTGAAAGTTGTCTAGCCTAGCTAGACAACTGCTGCTCCTACTGCTGAGAAGGCTCGGAGCCTTCCAGGGCCACCGTGTTGCCATGCTTCTTGAGTTTGGGTGGTTTGTAATAGATGGGGGTTGGTCAGCTTAAGTTTTGATTTTCAGATGCAAAGTGTCACCTAATTTCTTCCCCCAACCTCACAGCTTCTGAAAGGAAGACGTAGGACCCGTGGCCGCCGTCCGGCTCTCGGTGGCTTCTGCTGGGCTGTGCTGGGCCTCTGCGAACGTACCTGAAAAGCTGTTAGCAGCAGAGCCTGCAGCTCGGGAGAAAGCTGTCTAACGGAGCTGTGTTATGAAAGCTCTAATAATAGACCCTGCCACTTGAAGGAAATGCCACAGCCCACTGGTACTGCAGAAGCTCCCTGTGAGGGAGGCCCTGTGCCTCCTGTCACAGCTCTCCTGCTCCATTTACATAAGGGATACTGGCTCACATGGTTACATAAAAGCGGGGTTTGCTAGTGTTTTTGATTATCGAAAGTCTAACTTGAGAGCATCAGAGTACCTTTTGAGATTGTTGTGTGTCCCCTCAGACTCCAGGGAGCAAATGGACTAGAAAATAGTATGTCAACACGGGGACGTTGGCCCTAGGTCTAAATATAGAGGCTTGTCTCTTATTAGTGTTCTCAACTGGTTCTTCATTAACTTGTCTAATATAAAATAAAGACAAAAGCTCAGTAGTAAATGTTTGTCCTTCCAAGGTTGAAAGCAGTGCCCCAAGCATTCTGTGTTCAAGGCTGAATGACTTTCATGGCCCTGCTAGTGGCCATGAAATACCCCCGCCTGGCCCATTTCAACTGATAGCAGTCACCTCAGTCATTCTGTCCTTAAAGACTTGGTGACACAACTGAAGAGGCCAAGGACTCCTGATTAACACTGCCTGGGAGTTGTTAAACACTGAGTTTGGGGGCTGGAGAGATGGCTTAGCAGTTAAGAACTCTGGCTATTCTTCCAGAAGAGCTGGGTCCCAGATCCCATACTGTAGTTCCCAATGGTATGTAACTCCAATTCCAAGGAATTTAATACCCTCCCACAGACACACATGCAGGTGCAACACCAATCATGCACATAAACACAAGTCATTTGAAAAAAACAAAAATCTAGCACTCAGGTAGCAGAGGCAAGTGGATCTCCGAGTTCCAGGCCAGCCTGGTCTACAGAGACAGTTCCAGGATAACCAGGGTTGTAAGGTTGTCTTGAAACCCTGACTAAAACATCAACAGTAAGCCACCTGGGTGTTGGCCGTTCGCCCCTGTGTGCAGTAGCAGCAGCCATGCAGCACAGCACTGCAGCATTCCCAAGCACACACAGATACTTCTTCAGTCAACGCTGAGCACAGGAGAGAATCTGGGGATTTAAACGGCCAGTGTAAGGTTGCCAGGACACCAAACCTGGGGAAAAGCCCACTGCATGCCTTCCCTCCCCTACCGCCCTTTCTAAAGTGTCCCTCCAGTCTCCGGCAGAGGAAGACTCTTCCTAAAGGAAGGTGGGGGAGTCAGTGCCCTTACAGCACTGCAGGCATTCTTTCTAGGCCCTGACTGCTGACACACTTGTTTTAGGTTCTGGACACTTAAGGAAGGAATGATAATTTTTTTTTTTTTATCATTTTGAATTAAGAAACCAAGTTTTCTGACCCTGGCAGGCATGTCTTTGAGTAACTGAGGTCTGAATTTCTGGATGGTACCCGGTGATCTTGGAGAGGGCCTGGTCTTTCTGAGGTCTAGTATGTGAAGACTGCCTTTGGCATTGTTTGAAGCTTAATTGAGAGCCTGTGAGAGCGTCTCTTATAGGATAAGGGGATCAGCAACAGTACTCAGTGGCCTCTGTGAGCCACAGCAGGGGACGCAGGTGACAACAGTTCTGGTGTGTGTGGAGCTGACATGTTCAGATTTCAGAAGAACAGGGATGAGTGCCACTCCTCAGGTGACAGGAACAGCATTCTGTGACCACAGTCCTTCCACAGAGCTAGTGAAGCTGCCAGTGGTGCCAGGTATTGGTGACCAAGTTACTAAGTGATTTCTAGACCCTAAGTATAAATGTGCGGCTCTCCTGTAGTTTTAAGGTTTTACAGAATTTACTATGCAGGTCAATGACTGTCCATTCCACAGACTGGTTCTGCAGTGCAGGTGGTAATTCAGAGGCCGTGGGGCACACAAGTGGTTTTGTCTTTGTTTTTAGTGTTTGTTGTAATGTGTGTTCAGTCCTCCAGTGGATGGTGTGAGGACTAAGCAGATGATTTTATGTATATTTTACAGGCCATGATTTACATTGCCAGTGTTCTACGCTTCTAAGCTCAGTTTTTTTTTGTTTTTGTTTTTTGTTTTTTGTTGTTGTTTTTTTTGCTTGTGAGCCACCACATGGTTGCAGGGACTTGAACTCAGGACCTCTGGAAGAACAGTCAGTCCTCTTAACTGCTGAGCCATCTCTCCAGCCCTGTTCTACGCTTCTAGAGCCGGAGCCTCGAGTAGGCTTGCCTGGCACTTTTGAGGCCCTGGGTTCTATGCCCAGGAAAAATAAGTCAAGCTTCTAATATTGTCCCTGGGAAGCTGATAGCAAAACTGAAGTATAAAGGGAAACCCTAAGAAAGATGGAGGCAGGAGCAGGAAGAGACCAGGCAGCCTTAGCCATGCTAAGGTGTTACCCTCACCTGTGAAGGAGGACTGGGCAGAAAAGGGTATAAGACGGGAACACAGTTTTGGCAGTTGATTTCTTCGTGTCACTAAGAGCCCCAAAGAAAATGTGCTCAGGCAAGGAGCTCCTGTGCTGGACGAGATGGGGCCAGCACCGCGCCTGCTGTGCTGAGCTGCTGGCTAGGAGTGGCCAGAAACACTTGTCTGCCACTGTCAGAATGACCACCTAGGTACTCAACTCTGGCCCCCATGCAGCTCAGAGTCTGTTGTGTTGACCAGAGGTGCTGTCAGCCAGGTGGGGTCAGCTATAAAGTGGGTGACTTACCAGATCCCTTTCTTGGATCCGCATGACCTAGGCTTTGCTTGTCTCCAGACCCAGGATAGAAAGAACAAGGGACAGGATAGGGTGGCCAAGAGTTTGGACTTTAAGTGTCTGATAGAACCACCCTCAGCAGGGGAGTGAGGTGGTCTGACTTTTATTTGATAAGCAGTGCTCTGCCTGTGACGTAGAAGATAACTGGAAGGGATGGGGCGTGAGAATAGATCAGGAGCTATCCAGTGACAGTGAGCAAACCAAAAGATGGTGGGAAGTCAGTCCTTAGGATCTCTGGACCTGCTGAGGGTAACAGAGAGAAAAGGAGGTAGCAAAGTCTCGGATCACTGTGTGGGCAGTGGCACTCTGCAGAAACAGGCAGGGCCATGAAGGGGGTGCGAACAGGAACCCTGATAGGGTATTAGTCAGCCAAGTGGCAGCGCCGTGCGACATGTACTTGACTCCAAGGGAGAGTTTGGGGGAGCCAGAAACTCAGTCGTCAATACCGAACGTCACTCTAGCTGAAGTAGAGAAAAGGGTTGTACGCGGAGAAGAGACCTAAGATCAATCCCAGCATTTAGAGCTGAGACAGGAGAGGAAGAGGATGTGGGTCCAAGGAGGTCTGAAGAGGGTGGCTAAGGGGAGAGAGGTCTCACTGTGCCTCCTGTCAGACGGGGGTAGAAGCTACCTTAGTTGGTTAAAGAAGCAGTGTAGGAAGGCAGACCAGCATGTACAGGCCTCTGCAAGAGTTCCGCGTTGAAAGAACTGAAAAGGTTGTCTGGAGAACAGAAAGGCAGCACAAAACCTGCCTGGTCAGGACAGGCTCCTGAGGGCAAGAGAGGGCCCAAGCATAGTCCCGAGTGCCTCTGACCCGCTCTGGAGCCAGAGCAAAAGCTCCTGTAGGCAGGCAGAGAGGAAGAGCTGCTCCCTGCTGTAAGGGGAGAGGTTTTTCCTACTTCAGCTAAGGACACCAGCAACCACTAGAAGAGCAAGGGCCTTGGCAGCATTAAGCCAGGGGCAGGGAGCAAGAGCTGTCTGAGAACCAGCCACACTGTGGACCGCCATGTCAGACTTCCTGTCCATGGGCAGAAAGCCTGGATGTGAGCACAAAATGTCAGGGGCCATTGTCATTAATTCTGTAAAGGTTTCCCAAACTCTTGCTTGCCTCCTGAGTGGCGAACGGCAGGGGCTAGACTGTTAATGAGGATCAAAGTTCACTGTGCAAGGCCTGGAAAGAATGTGCTGGTTAGCCATTCAGAACTCACCAGGAAGACTAAACCAAATAGCCTTGCAAGCCACAGCCTCTCTGTGCCTGGAGAAGCCCGAGTTTACGAAGCAGCTGAAGGATCCCTCATTTGCATGGGAGAGTAGTGGGGAGGAAGAGTGAGCAGTGTGTGAAATGAAAGCATTTCCACGGTTACCGACAGAAGTATATGTAGAAAGTGTATACCCTGAAACCAGGCTCCTGCTAGCATGCTAGAGCTCTGGTGCGCAGGGTTGCAGAGAAGCAGAGACTGTCCGAAAGCCATCCCCAGCAACCCGTCTGAGGAACAGTGGAGGTGAATCAGAAGTTGATACCATAGTGGAGCAGTTCAAAAGTGGGGACCACAGGCCTGCCCAGCAGCTATAGGTCTTGATAAGATGTAGAACAAGGTACTGCCCCATTTGGGCCTTTGATAGATTGTTCTGTCTACTCAAAGTATATTTGATAAAGTTCTTAACTTCAAAAGGAAGGAAAATGTGATGGAAGAGTTTCCCATTTCATATAGAAGGACATTGAGACTGCCGGGGCAGGTGGCGTGGAAACAGTCAGAAAAGCAAGGACAATGTCCAGGCACTAGCAGGAGGACCCCCAGCTGCCCTTGAGCTCATTCTGAGGGCGCATGGAGACTCCTGATGAAGAAACCTGTTTCAGTGAGGTTGGACTGGACACTTTAAAAGCTATAGGTGATTCCATGGACAGAAACAAAAGTGAATTTAGTATGAGGGATGGGGACCTAAAAAGGCGGGTTCTGCTATAGTCAGTCACATGACCAGTGCAAGAGGAAAGCAGCCCAGGCATGAGAGAGGCTGGGTACACCCCACTGTAATGGATGTGAACTCTAGCACCAGACAGGCTGCACGGGTGCAAAGAACACAGATTCTGAGTCGCTTTTGTATCAGATTTGGAGTACTAAAGGATGGGAGAGAGGCGGCTGCAGAACTCTGCATTGCAAATATATTGGATTCTACTTAGAAATACAATTTCGCAACAGTGAGCTGGGTCAGGTAGCATCTTGCTTCCTCAGGTTCCGTGAGTATATGGGCTACAGCCTGAACATCTTGCTAAAGCTTGGCTGAGCTTACTTCATGTGACAAACACAGACGTGATTTCTGGAGGGGTAAGCTTTCAAAAGAAAAACATTTTTCTAGGGGCTGGGGTATGGCTCAATGGAAGCATATTAGAGCCAAGGCCCTGTGTTAGATCCCCAGTGTGCCTGCCCTGTCCCCCACAGCAGCTTTCCTAATGGCAAGGTGTGTGCATTTCCAGCTCTGTGTGCTAGAGTCACCTGGAGTATTTAATAATTATTAAAACTACAAATCCCTGAGCTTCCTGCAGACCACGGAAGTCACTGTGCTGGGGACCGGGCGTGGTGCCACTGCTTGAAGCTTTCCAGGTGGGTCAGCGTGGCCACAGTTGCGACCCATTCATCTGAGTGTAGCATTTTTGAAGGCTCATTCCTATGCGACGTCCATTTTTTTTTTCATGTGAACAAGCAACCCTTTCTGCTGCTTCTCCATCAAAGACCTTGTTCTCAAGATTACAAAAGCTGGAACAAATGCGTTTGAAAGAACACGCTGCATAGAAGATGTGTACAATGCGTTTGTGTCTCCAGGCCCTAAAAGCATGTTAGGGAACTGAAAATATCTTTGGATATAAGTGGATACCCGCATGTTCTCAAAGCTTATGAGGAATGATAGCAAAGTGTCTGCAAGGCAGCTGAATAACGAGTGTGAGGCACCCAGCTAGAGGAGTTCTTTATTTAAAAAAACTACAAAATGCGTAATTTAAGCATGCGATTTGTAGTTGGACAGGGTGGTATGTTCCTGTCCATTCTAGCATCCAGAAGAAGCAGGATGATCAGAAGTTCAAGGCCATAACTCTAGCTCAGCCTGGGACACATACCGAGGCTGCAACAAAGATCAGTGTTTATGCTATTTTAACCTGTTCCTGTCCAATCAGGCACTAGCCCTGACATCTGGCAGAGCTCCCCCTCTGTCTGGTTCTGAGATGCATTCAAGCTGTCGCTGTGACCCTCTGTATTTATGGGAGTGAATTTTAACAGTGGATCTTTTCAGAGTGGTGCTGTTCTCGAGGCCAGGGATGAATGTATGCTGGGGTGTGGACCAGCCACTCCTCATGATTCCCTTCCAGACCTTTCCCTCTCCCACAGACTGCGAAATAATGCACAGCACTCTCGGCATTGGCTGGCTTCCCTGCACCTCCCTGGGCGCGATCTTCCAGCTTTAACTATTCACTCGATTCTGAACCACACCACGGAGAGCTGCGGCCCCTGCTCTGTGCATACACACAGCTTCTGTGTTCTGACACTGTGCTGGCCCAGTTCACCAACTTCTAACTGGCCGGAGAGATGGCAAATTGTTGGGACATTTTTATTTATCTCTCCTAACTAGATACATATTTAACCACATTGATTTTTCTGAAATTATTATTTTTTTTTAGATAACCTAGCATAGAACTTGATTCCTTTTCATTGTTTCTAGGTCAGTTAGTTGTAGAAAAAGATAAGCTTATTCTCCAAATACAAATCATTTACCATAAGACGATTTACAAAAGTTCTATTTGGTTTTTGTTATGTGTAATGGGTGTTTTGCCTACATGTACGACGTGTTGTCTGGTGTCCAAGAAGGCCAGAAAAAGGAACCAGATTCCCTAGACTGGAATTACAGTTGTGAGTCGTCGGCGCTGGGGATCAAACTGAGGTTCTCTGAAGAGCAGACAGTGCTGTTAACCTCTGAAGCTCTGTTTGGCCCCTTAGGTCTATATTTTGGACTACAAGCTCAGCTACATGCAGCAAGACCTTCATCTTGGAAACAATATGATAACCAACTCTTCTTAGTTTGATAGAGAAACAGGCTGCAGCCCAGGCCTACTCCAGGGCCCTGGTAGTGACTGGGAACCCAGTTCATGTCTACAGAATCTCTGAGGAGTGGCCTTCATGAGCAGAGTCCAGATGCCCCTAGCAGCTACATCTTGATCCAAGCCCGGAAAGAGCAGTAAGGGAGGGTCCTCCTGAGAGGAAGTACCCATGCCCCCCCCTGCCCCCACACCACCACCAACGGAAAGGAAGTCTAGAAAATGTCACTATGAGGTATTCTGAAAAAACACTATTGAGGGGGGGAAGAACAGATACCAGGGGATAATAAACAGTCCACAATATTCCTGCAGGGAGTTCCAAACGAGGCAAGGCAGTGAGCGATCCAGGAAGGGAATCATCTTTCTCTTACCAAAAGTGTAGTTTCAGACCTCAGGTGGCTCCACCCACAGAAAGTCTGGCTCTCCGCAGCCCTCAAGCTAGTGGTGGGCTGCTCTCCCGCTAGGTGGCTCGGAGCACCGGCTTCTGCCCCGCCCACTCCCTGTGGCCCCATTAGCATTTTGCACGACCTGCCTATAGGTCCTAGGTGAAGAGCTAGTCGGAAAGGCAAGGGAGGAAGCGGGTGCCGCTGCAAAGCTATTTTAAAAGAGAAACCTGTTTTCTAGCTGTGCCTCTTCTGTACGAACACTGGCTGTTTTCTTGTCGATGCACGCGCATTTGTCACCAGAGCGTTTTTCCGTTGTCTCCTGGGCGTTTGTCTCACCCTTCTAGAGTCAGCCTCTCCTCCCTCTTCTCCCAGCATTCTAGTAAACCCACATACATTCCCTTCCCTCGCTTTTGCTTTTAAAAACAGAACGTCGCTTTCTGTTACCAGAAAGAAGAAAGGGGTGGGGTGAGGTGGGGGGGGGAGCCAACGGTTATATCTCCACGTCCACATGGCGGATCGCAAGTCAGGGTTCTTTTCCACCTGTGTGGAACTTTAAATAGTTCAAGTGGGAGGTCTGTGCCAAGAAATAGCGTGTGCGTCGCAATGGCGATCCGCGGAGCAGATTTCTCTCTCTCTCTCTCTCTCTCTCTCTCTCTCTTTCTTTTCTTTTTTTCGGAGCTGGGGACCGAACCCAGGGCCTTGCGATTGCTGGACAAGCGCTCTACCACTGAGCTAAATCCCCAACCCCCAGATTTCTTCTCTTACTGTCGTTTCACACCAAACCACACTCCCAGCTTTTGTGCAGAAAGCAGTGTATTAGACCAAGCTCCTTCCCAGGGTTTAAAGACTGTCCAGGAGCTGCCCCTCGAACCCACAGGAGCAGAACATGGGTACCTGCAATGCCTTGTTGACTGACAAGAAGCACCACACTTAGCATCTCTTCTCAGCCTCACAGCTACCCCGCAATGAAGTAATGACGCCCCCATCTGACTGATGGTAATAATCGATGGATGGTTAAGTGTGTCAGAGAATGGACTGAAATATTTCCAAGTATTGTCTAAGTTAAAAAAAATGGTTATCACCATTAAACAGTAACAGTGTGCTGCGTGTTCTCTTCCTGCTACAGTCCAAGGCTGTCCCCTTTGATTCCGCAACACCGGAATCATAAAATAAAATCTTTTTAAAAAAGATTAAAGTGCAAGGAGCTGGAGAGATAGCCTAGCAGTTAGGGGCTCTGCTCTTCCTGAAGATCCGGCTCAACTCCCAGGACACACATGGTGGCTCACAATCTCTGTAACTCCAGTTCCAGTGGACCTGATGCCCTCTTCTGGCTTCCACAGGCACCAGGCATGCATGTGATACACAGACATGAATGCAGACAAAGCACCCATACACGTAAAATATTAATAAAAAGATTAAGATTAAAGTATATATACATATATACACACACATGTGTGTATATATATATATATATATATATATATACATATATATATTGCCTTTCAGAAACCTGATTGTTTCCTTTCTGATGGAAATTCTGGGTGTTTACAAGCAACACTCTCCATTTGAAAAGGGAAAAAGAGAGTATCTCATGAGACCGTAACTGGCTTTTGTTTGTGTGGTTTCATTTTTTTATATATAAGGAATAGCCAGTTGCCTGCTTGCAGTATTGCTTGAAGGTGCATTTTATATTCAAAATAGCAAAATGTATAGTCTTTGTTTCAAAAACGCCCTGGAATGAGAGTACAGTTGAGTCTTCCAAATGTGTTTCAGCATGGTTCTAGATAAGCTCTCTGGAAAGCAAAGTACAAGCTTTAAAGGCTCTAAGAAACTTTGAAACTCATTTCTGATGTGCAACAAATGCAGTTGACTCAGCCCTACACTCCTCCTCAATCCTCTAGCTCATATGGCTTTCTTTAAAAATTAGTTGATATGAGCTGAGGGGACTGGTTCCCACTCCTACCCACACAGGAGAGTGCTTTTGTGTGTATGTCAGCTCTTTCCATCACTACATGTCATCGTGGGGTGTGACAAGCAAGCCGGCTGTTGCTACTCCATCACTGACAGTACAGGGGCCAACTCCAAACAACATGGCCCTCTCTTCTTCATCCCTTTCTGCTCTGCACAGAGCCCACGTTTTCAGAACCAAGGTACTTTAACTTCACATGAGATCTCCGAAGCTCAGCCCTCTTTGGCGTGTCTGTGTAAGGCAACTTGTCCACACAGCTGTTAACAGCTGGGCAATGACCCAGGCCTCTGTGACTCCAACTCCTGAACTCTGTATTCAACTTACTCACTGCCCCAAGTCATCTGGCCCTTCTCTTCCCATAGATTCAAATGGCTGCCACTCGGTAGGGTCTTCCACTAAAGTAAGTTAGGAAGTAGTGTGATAATGTAGCAACAGAGCCCTCCAAATATATAAAGTCACCCCAAATTCGTCGTCTTCCTTCCTTCCTTCCTTCCTTCCTTCCTTCCTTCCTTCCTTCCTTCCTTCCTTTCATTCTTTCCTATTGTTGTTTTGAGAAAGGGTCTCATTGTATAACCCAGGCTTGCTTCAAACTCACTGTTGTAGTACAGGCTAGCCCTGAACTAAAAGTGATCCTCTCATCTCAGTCTCCTTCCCTTTCGTCTACAGTCTCCCCCGTTGGCCCAGTGTTACCCTTCTGCTTACTGTCTTCTACTTGACTCTCTTGCTGTTCTTGTGTGGAGTCTTTCTAGGACACTGTCCTCACTGCAACAGTGACAGTGAGTCTGTCATTCTTGGTTCAGTTCACCTCTGGTCCTCTTGGCACCTCACTAGATTCTGGTTCTGCTATACCCCACCACCCTCAGAAGTTTAGCTGTATCCTTTTCCATTAGTTTCAATTTCTCACTTAAAACGATGCTGAACAAGACCATCCAGCTCTAGAGAGCCCGTCTCTGGACCACCTCACTCCATGCTGGCCAGAGAACACAGCTGTTCTGCTTTTTTTTTTTTGACTGGAAACTTGTGTTGCTCCCTCTCACATGAACTGCAGTGTCAGACCAGCACTGGGCCTCTCTCTCCAGAGAGTCAGAACCACCATACCTACCTTACACAGCCTTGTTCCTCTCCACAGTCACCCTCAGGTCAGACCCAGCCACTCCCAGTCTGAGCTGTGCCAGGCTTCCTTATGATTTACCTCTTTTGGCTTGTTTGTTTTTTTTTTTTGTTGTTGTTGTTGTTGTTGTTGTTTATTTTGTTTTGTTTTGTTTTGATTTGATTTGATTTGATTTTCAAGACAGAGTTTCTCTGTGTTGTCCTGGCTGTCCTGGAACCCGCTCTGTAGACCAGGTTGGCCTCAGAGATCTGCCTCCCCCACTCCCACCCCCCATGCCAGGATTAAAGGCATGTGTCACAACCACCCAGCATGATTTAGCTCTTACAGCACCAAATGCTCTGTGCTTTGTGCCTTGGGTACAGCTTAGGAAGCTGTGGGCGCTGCCTTTGATCTTCCTCTCCCAGCACTAACCAGGTACCCTGGAAATAGCTTGCGGATAGATTTGTCCGGCTCAGAATTGAATTGGGAACTTTGAACCCTTGCGTCTTATTCTAGACTCGTGATGGGCTTCCAGTCAAATAAAACCCTTAATTCTTTTTCTAATGTAATCTTTAACTAAGATAATGCTTCTGTTATTTCCTTTTGCCTATTTTTGGACTGATAATCACAAACTGTCAGTTAATGTTTAATTTCCATCCAACGTTCTTGACTGCAGATCTTTGTGGTTCCTGGGTTGAGTTTCTTACCCAGCTTTTGTTTGTTTGTTTGTTTGTTTGTTTGTTTTGGCTTCTCCAGTGTTCCACAGTGCCGCATGCATACTGACCAGGTTTCCCTGGGGGCTGCTGATGCAAGTGTATTTCAAACAGAGGAAAGCTCCAGTAACCCACCAGTAACCCTTACCCTCTAGCCTCCAGGTGATCTCTTATCTCTCAAGCCAGGTGAGAGCTTCCTGTCTAAGCCGCCTCCCCAGCCCTCTTGTCTGGCCACCTTTGAGTAGTTACTTAACCACCTCGGTTTATTATAACTTAGCATGTACAGACAACGAGGAACCATCCATTAACTCGGCTCACTTACTGAATGTACTGTGTACAGCTCGGTAATAAGACTCCGCGGGTAAGGTTTGGTCCCTGTCCTGCTTCAAGTTACAGTGACAGCTAAGACATCTGTACAGACAGCTGTAGCACCGCAGAGCTAGGCAGGTCCTAGGTAACTGCCCGGGCTCTGGAGAGGCCACTGGTGGAGAGGCTCAGTCTGGCTGGGAAGATACTTTCAGAATGCCTGTGGTCATCATTAGTGGTGACGTGTACGCTTAGCTACAGGGACAGAGTTCAAACCACGGAGCATTGAGAAACAGGGTCTTAATGTAGCAGAGGCTAGACTGGAATTCCGGATACCCCTGCCTCTCTTTCTCAAGTGCTGGAATTACAGGCATGCAAAACAGGAAGTGTGTTGAGACAGTCTGTTCAGCTGTATTCCATCCAGCCTTTCATTTTGTCTGTCTGAAAAATAAAAGAACATTTATGTGTGTGTGCGTGTGTGTGTGTGTGTGTGTGTGTGTGTGTGTGTGTGTGCGCGCGCGCGCACGTGCGTGCGTACCTGTGTGCGTGTCTGCCGTGGTGTCCCTATGGAGGTCAAAGGTCAAGTTGTGGAGGTTGGCTCCCTCTATCACACAGGTCCAAGGTGTCAAACTGGAGTTGGCAAGACTGTCGTTCGCAAATGCCTTTACCTGCTGAGCTATCCCACAGCCCCTTCAACCTACCATGAACATTTAGAATCTATTCGTCACTTTGTTGCCTAGGCTGATCTCAGTTTCTCTTGTAGCTGGGATTCCAGGCGTGCCCCACCACACCCGACTACCTCAAGACTAAAAGCTCACGTGCTCAGTCCTCAGCATGAAGCTTTTACTGCCTCTCCCAGGCTCCAGCCCTCACCATCTCTATCAGAAGGAAGGGCACTCACTTTTGGTGAGGGAGTAACCAAGAAGCTTCCTTCTTGTCACCCTGGCAGCAACTTTGTCACATGGCCATACCCAGACCAAATTAGTCTAGGAGATGTGGTCACCCCCATAGCTCACTGCCCAGCGAATGGGTTGAGAAGAGAAAAGTGACAATTGGGAAGAGAAGTGGCTTTCTGTCACAGGAAGGAGAGCAGGCTTCCGCCCGAGGAGGGAGGCCGGGACAAGCCGTTGTTTGATTAAAGATTGGGTTGTTCTGACAGTCAGGCCTCTCCATATCTGAAAGTAATCAAGAAAAAAATGGTCAGAGGAGCGTGCAGTTAGAGGGACGGGGACAGAAAGGTCACCATGGTCAGCCGTTCAGGTGCGGATGGGAAGAGAAGCTGGTAAACAGGCGCAGACAGAACAGTCGACAGGCACGACTCCCAGTGAGGAGACAATTGGACAGGATGTGGCTGTGGCCCTACTGTGGGAACAAGAGAGCCACCCAGATGCACCTCACGTCAGATAGCTGGGGACAGGCTGCAGATGTGGGAGGACGCTGGCTTCGCTAGCCTGGGGGTTCCGGGAGCTAAGCCCAGGGAGCTCCCTTGTTGCAGTCGGGAGTGGCCGTCACTACCTTCTTCCAGGCCCAGGAAACAGACCTCAGTAATTCCCCTGAAAACCATGTTCTGTGTAAGAGAAGGTGTGTAGTTCTCACAGAGGTGTGTTCCCCTGCCCCCAGCACCATCCTGCTTTTCATTTTTGTTCAAATTCAGTAAAAAAACATTACCAATGTTTAAAACCAGCAGCTTGTTTTTCCCTGCTCTGAGTCCGCCAGAGGAATCTATTCTGTTCTTAAAACGCAACTGTACCAGGGTTTCTGTGTGCTCTGATTTGATGTGTCCCTTTGGAGGATGCGGCCGTTGCTTTGTGTTCCGTCCGAGGACAATGCTTCATGCCTGTTAAATGGTAGTGCCTCCTCACTAAGCAATTTCCAAGCCAGGAGAGCTGACACCTCTAACTGCCACTGGCCACCCACGGCTGTGTCCAAAGAACGAGCCATGGCTGGGTATTCTTATCACACAGCTCTGCATCCCCAGGGGAGGGGGGAAAGTTATGACGAGAGAATCCTCTGCTGCACATCCCTGTGTGTCTGTCTCTAAGGTCTTCCTGTCTGGAAGGCAGGAGCCATCCAAATGTTAACATAATGGCTGCTCCTTTCTTCTCCCTGAGCACTTGGTCTGAGCCAGACTCTGACCTAGGGATCTGTGGCCTTTATCACTGTTTGCACTGCGTGCGTTTGTGGGACAAATTCCCTCTTTTCTCCCACTTTATAGAAAAGGAACTCAAATTTAGTAAGGTTAAATGGCCATGCAGGGTAGCTTTGGTGTTGAGTCTGACCCTGCTGGCTGTCGGAACCCAAGCTCTTAGTCTCTTTCTTTAGTCCTTAAAGTCTCTGGTAGACAAATGTCTTTGCCCCATAGGTCTTGCCAGCCAAGAAGTGATGGTACCCAGGAGAACATCCAGAAGACCGGTGGGAATCGGGGATGGCAGAGCCTGGGCTGAGAGGCAGAGGTGCAAGAGACTGACTCGTTCTACCAGTCAGTCTCAGGCTTCCAGATTCCCTCAGCCCTCCCCTCAGCCTCTTAGTTAGAGCACCACCACGATGTGTCTGCCAGGAGGCCAGATTCTAACGGTCTAAACACCGCAGAAAAGAATGATGAGAACTGTTATGGTTTAAATGTTCTCCGGTCTCATGTGTTGGGATCCTGGTCCCCACTGGCCATGTGCTGGGAGGCTGTGGGGCAGCCAGCAGAGTGAGGGACTAGGGTCAGGCCTTTGTGGTTAGTAGCCTGGCCCTACTCCCTGTCAGGATGTGAGAAGCTTTCACCAGAGTCCTGCCACTCTAGGCTGACTCTACCACACCTTCCCCGGCATGATGGACTGACTGTGTTCTCTCAAACTGTGAGCCAAGATGTGTCCTCCCTCCTGTTCCCATCAGGTGTTTAGTCACAGCAGAAGAAAAGCTAACATGAGGTGCATTTGGAGTTATCTTCACACTGCAATCCTGATTGCTTCCAAACACAAGGACAGCAAGTTTTAATGCAGGCCTGTGGAGTGAGGCTAATCTTAGCTAGCATCCCCACCTCAGATCTGAGGAGCCCACCTCTTCCCTGCTTACTGTTACCTGGTTTCTTCTACCTCTCACTGAAAGCTCCTAAGTCTTCACCTCTTCACTTCCCACAAGTACCCATGTTGTAGGGTTAGAGGTCCTGCATCTGCTTTGCCATAGGGCACAGCCACTCTGGGAGCCCCAGCACATGGCTCCAGGATTGGGAAACCACAGTCTGAGATGTGGGACAGCCGGA
Source organism: Rattus norvegicus (assembly GCF_021556685.1). Taxonomy (NCBI): domain Eukaryota; kingdom Metazoa; phylum Chordata; class Mammalia; order Rodentia; family Muridae; genus Rattus; species Rattus norvegicus. The sequence goes on along the minus strand of NC_141540.1, from coordinate 77,831,395 downwards.
GCTGGCCTGGGGGTCCCTGGGCCTGTGAAGAGGCTGGGGCTGCCTGGTTCTCAGGCTCTCAGACACCCAGGCACTGCAGAAGAGCTGAGAATGGGAGGCCGGCTGGATCGGGCCCGGGGCCATGGGGAAAGGGGGTTCTGCTGATCCCACAGGGACAGTCCTTTGCTTGAGCTTGGGCTTGGTGGTGGCCACAGCTGGGAGTGCAGAGAGGCCTTCTGCAGGGGATTAGACATCGGCTCGGTAGGCGAAGGCCTTCTCCATGACTCCCCACAGCAGATCCCGATGAAGAGAGACAGCCCATGGTTTTAAGGCATTTATTATCATGGTGGAAAGTGGATGAGGAAAACCATGCCCTACTTCTCAGGGTGGGCCTGAGGTTAAATACTTTTTGCAGGGAGGAGTGTCTGGGAAGGAAAGTTCATTGGCTAAGCCTTCAGGCCTTTTGGTACCTCATTAAAATGGAGATCTGTCTTGAGCCTCTGTGACCACAGGTCATGGCCTCACATATGGAGGAGCTTGGGGTGTTTCCCTTATGTGACTGATGGGCTGCAGCTAGTGACAGGAGCCTGGTGCCTGGGAGCAGGCAAAACTCCTGACGTCCCTTCAGGGGATGTCCCTTCAGCCTTAGCTCAGCGGGACCATTTACCTTTCATGGTCCCACAACCCGGCTCTGTCTTACTGTCAGGGTGACACTGTCCTGAAGGTCATCAACCATCAGCTGTTCATTGTTCACAGCCTAGCTAATTACTAATTACTTTGGCTTTGACTAAAGGTTCTCACCCTGTTCTGACTGCTTAAGCTGTTGCTTCTGGAATCACATGTTCTTGCTTTCCTGGGAAACCATCCCCACTCCCACACCCTATGTGATTCAGCCACAGTTCACAGGCTGATGATTTCAACTCAGACATTTCTTTTCACTCTGGTTCGTACTTGCTGGAGCTGCTGGTCATCAGAGGGGTGTCCCATTGGCCCGTGGCCGTCAGAGGGGTGTCCCATTGACCTGTGGTCATCAGAGGGGTGTCCCATTGGCCTGTGGTCATCAGAGGGGTGTCCCATGGACCCAGTTCCAGAGCTGAACTCTTCATTTCTCCCCTGACTCCCTGCCTTGCCTCAGTCATGGAGAGAGGACAGATTGCAAGGTGGTTCCTAGAATTGAGGGGAACCCTGAACAAACAGATGTTCAGGCTGAGAAGTAGCTCATTGGAGATTTAAGTTTCCAGGAATAAATTTGGTCCCAGCTTGGCTCGTGGCCACACTTCTTGCTGTCTGTAGTCAGAATGCTGCTGAGTTGGAGGTGTGTGTCCCTTGACAGAGACAGCAAGAGCCCCATGCCTCCACATCTGCTTCCTCATATAAAGGATGGAAATCTCCCAGACCCTGTCTACACCGCCCAGTGCTCCTCCCTGCTCTGCTTACGGCCATAGACCTGCATTCTGTGATTATGGACGGATGGACAGACATTCACCCTGGGAGGCCCCTTGGTGATGACCACCTGTTTCCAACATGGTGTTAGCAGCGACTCCTTCAGAGTCAGCAGGCCCTGTCCTTCCCTTAAGACTGCACATGCTGTGCAAGTCCTTAAAACACCGCCACCATCATCCATTCCCTGCTTTTAAAACATGTATTTTACTACCTATACTTTTTGACTATAAATTTCCAAAAAACAAACAGACAAATGGATCCCACAAAACCCACAAAAACAGTGTCAGGAGCACTTTCTGCTCTTGCGGGGGACCTGGACTCAGATCCCAAAACTCTGACTTAAATCATCTGTAATTCCACTTCCAAGATCTAGCACCCTCTTCTGACCACCATGGGTATTACAGGCATATGGTGTGTACACATACATACATGCAGGCGAGACACTACTGTACACAAAGCAGAATTAAAGTTATACAGTGAATACCTAATGAGTGACTTTTGACCAATTACCCACCTTGATAAATTGTGTCAATGCTGGGTCTCAGCTCCCTTGTTGCAAGAAGAACACAATTGTTTCCCCTGTGTTGTGAAATGAGATAAGATGTGCAGATGAGATGTCTTTCTTGGTGGGTAGTTCACTGTAATGGCTCAACCTGAAGTCATTTTCCTTACCTCTGTTCCTCCTCTTGAACAAAGTTAATGAGGAGGAGAAGCTTTCCCCAGACCCTGCTTGAGAGTGTCATTCTCACCAGACTATAAGCACGCATGACTGGCACTTAATATGTATATTAAAATAAATTAATAACGCAAGTGCTATTTGACCCTTCATCTGCAAACATGCTTTTGCTTATTTTTTTCCTGGTTTTTAACATTCATTGCCTTCCTTTATAAGCTAAAGACCGGATGGGGGCTGAGATCCTGAGTCAACACCCTGTCACTCAGTCAGAATTTGCTGACCTAACTGTAGCCCTAGAGAAGCCATCTACAAATGCACTGACTAGCCCTGTCTTCACCTGCTAAGTGCATGCAACTCTGTGGCCCTGCCTTTGAGTGCTTTACTGTAATGTAGACATTCTCAGGACAGTACCAGGAGTACATCAGCCAGAGGAGAGGGCAGTGAAGGCTGTCTATGGAGGGCGAGTGAGGAAAGGAACTCTGCTAGCAGACATGGGACATTCCCAGGCCAGCACTGTCTGGGCATCCTCCTCTCTAAAGGTGTGACTTACAGGCAAACATCAGTACCAGGGCAAGAAGAAAGCTGCCCACCCTTTCATCTGCAAGGAGCCCATTGGCTGGATGGACTAGATAGAACACAGAGGCATGCAAGCCGCTCTGGTGTGGGGGTGTCCAGAGTCGCCATGGCTCTAGAAAGCAAAACCGAGCATGGCAGCCAATGAGACTGTGTGAGCTGGTGAACCCAGGCACTGGCTTTGCACTGCTGCCTCTGCTCCTCTGCCTCCGTGGCAGGGTCATGCAACCCTGCTGTTCTAGCTTTGTGTATCCCTAATGGTGCTTCTGTTCTCACAGTTGAAGCCATGCGGAACAGCAACATTCTGATCTCTGCCAGAAGTCTTCCACAGGGACCCTAAAAGGTGGTCATGTCAGCATGGGACAACGGGTACCCTCAAACAAAGAAGCAGGCAGACACATGCACAAACGCAGCATGGCATTCCATGAGCTCCTGGGAATCCACCTGGCAAGGTCACTCCAATAGCACAGAGGGTCTTTCAGACAGAGCTGCCCCTAGGAGTCTGGGTTTGGGAAGCAGAGGGGCCAGGACTAGATCCTGACTCTGTTATTGACTAGGCAGCTCTGGGTCTTGTCTGAAATAAGTGGATGTAATAATCCTAAAAGGGGCGTTGTTGGGATTAAAACAAAAATGTCTCTGTACATACTCCAGGCTAGCTAAAGCCTTATTGCAGCACATCTGTGGCTGCACACTGTTGCAGCTCCTCCTTACTCATCCAGCATTCTGAGTCCCTTAAGAATAAGTACCTCTGAAATGAACAAGAATCAGAAGGAAAAGGGACAGAAGAGGAGGGAGGGGAGGAGGGAGAGGAAGAGGGAGGGGAGGGGGGAGGAGGAGGGGTAGAAGGAGAAAGAGGTAGGAGTGATGAGTGGGAGGAAAAAAGAGGAGGGAAAGGAGGGAAAGGAAGAGGAAGAGGAGGAAGGGCTTACAATGATGCCCGTTTTGAAGTATTTTCTTGTGTGATTAGTACCTTGTACCTTTCCATGTTATCAAGCATGATTGCAGCCAAAGCCCAAGAGGCCTCTCTTCCCATGACGGAGAAATTGACCCCTGAAGAGACTGACTCAGTCAAGGTCAGATGCAGCCGAATCAGCTGCAGCATCCACTGAAAGGGCAGCCTGCAGGGCTTGTCTCCCTGTGGCTGGCGGTGCCGGTGCCACTCGGGCTGCCACAGGAATAGTTATTGGGAGCCACTTGTCTGCGGCATGCTGAATCCTCTGACGCGTGTGTCACCGTATTATAACCATGCCCTTCATTTGCAACCATTTCCTTCTGACTGTGCCTGCGAGCTGCGGAGCCTGTGTCCGGTTCGAGAGCCTACTCGATGCTAACACAGCCTCCCATTGTGCAGCCTACTTCTCTGCAGCTTCTCCTGGCAGAGACAGAATGCTGACCCCTGGCACCGCTGAGTGCTTTCCCTCGTCAGTCTGAGACGCTGGAGTGGGTGTCTCACTATAGAGCCCCATCTCCAAAAGCACAGAGTGTGCATTAGCATGGTCGCCTTGGGAGAGGGTTATTTTTGTCTCTCATCTTCAGGGATTGGTTCAAAATAGGGGAGGCAAGTATCAGGAGAATAGGGAAAATCAATGTCTCCTGCTCAGAAGAGAGCTGCTCAGAATCATCTTGTCACCATCTCCACTGTCACCCAGTGCTCCTTGCAGCCCCAGAGGACAGATTGAGTGGAGGGGAGCTGCTCTTGGGCACAGCACCGAGCCCAGCACTGGGATCTTTCTGTGAGATTTCTCACCACACATTCCACAAGACAGAGCTCGTTGCTATAGTTACCGGAGAATCACATGATAGCCTGGCTACTTAGATGTGTAGGAGAACAGATGAAACTGAGGGGAGGCAAGGCGCTCGCCTCCTAGCTGTGCATGAATCCTTAGCCAGGCTCCAGGCCCTGCCCCATCTACCACCTGCTGGTCCTAGGGTCTAACAGTCACACCATACATTGCTTTCACAGTGAGATCTGGCCAAATGTCCCTCAAGGTCCTCTAGTTTCAGGAACCTTCTCTCCTTCCCAGCCCCTTCCTTCCCCATCCCCTCTGCCCTGCAGAGGTCCTATAATTAAATAGCTGAGTGTGTGTGGCAGGGCCAGGGGGCGGGAGAACATGCAACCCACAGCCCTTGAATAACCTCCTCTCTAAACTGTGAGGCTGGCATGAGTCAGGGATTTAGAAGTTGTGACACAACAGGACACAATGCCTCCTGGGGGTGGAGAGGGACTTGTCCTGGCGTTGAAGGGACCAGGTTGGGGAGGAGGAAACGAGACCCCATTTTCCTGAGCATAGGCTGAATGGGGGTGGGGTGTGCGGACGCTCAGCCTCAGAGTTCTGGTATTGGTTCCAGACTCTGCGCATCTCTAATGAAGAGTGGGGGCACCCTGACACTGCCTTCCTATAGAAGCCTGGGCAAAGCTTTCAGATGGGGAAGCTCTGCTTTGTCCTGGCCTTCTCTGTTCCTTCATGGTCTTGTGACCAGTTAGGGCACAGTCATCACATGCCTGCCTGCAGGGAGAAGTTGGTGAGTGGGTGTACCTTTACAGCAGCGCTGGAACAGGCTCCCAGCACATCTGTGCTTCTGACGATTACAGATTGCCCACTCCTGTGGGCTCGGCTCAGTGTCTCACCACCTCTCCAACTCTCCTGGACCAGAGCGGAGTTGAGAGATGGGCACAGGCCAGGAGAGGTAGCCAAAGCTCAACCTGAAAGGAATTCTGCCCTGGCTGTGCTAGGTGATTCAAAGAATTCTTGCGGGGGGGGGTCCTCACCTCAGAAAGCAAAGTATATTCAGAGGAGAAGAGACAAATAACTTCCCAAATGTAACTAGATTTACAGGACTCGCAGAACGAGGGCCAAGGAGACGAGAAGAGATCTCTAAAGTGGACGAGGGAAGGTGGAACCTCAGATCCCGGAGGTTTGTGACACTATCCAGTGGAGTGCAAAATAGACTAGAATTCCTGGAGTTTTTCTAGCATAACGTATGCTTTATATAGATATACAGATGTATATCATGCTGTCTTCCCTTTTATATGTATTAAATGTACACAAGTCTATCAGGTAGGACCAGACTGGGTTAAGAGACTATACAAGATGACAATGACTTAAATGAGAAGTTTATGTCATTACATGGAGCCTGGTAGTGAGCTGCCCAGAGCTGGTCTTCCCTGATGCTCTGACATCTGACTGTCTTCCCTGATGCTCTGACATCAGCAAGTGGCTTCCACTTCCTTTCTCAGGTGACTCTTGTATCCAGGCAGTATTCTACGTTCTGGGCAGCTGCAGCAGAAGAAAACAGCTGCACATCTTCCAACTGGGACACTTTGTGCAATGACACCCTCCTCCGGCTGCTTTATACGTCCACAATTAGCTGCAAGGGTTTCTGAGAAATAAAGTCTAGTCTCGGATGTCTCATGTTCCCTGGGGAATGCTGTGCTAAGGAATTAGGAAAGAAGGGACCACCGGATCCTTTTATCACTGAATTGGTAGATTAGCCCATGAGTGTACTTACAGAGAAATCAATGCACTGTTGGAGCACAGCTAAAACCGGTTTTTGGCATGCGTTTAAAGAGCATTGCTATGGAGCATGTATCTCGGAAACACACACAATTAATTGAATAAAGGACCATGGATGTCTTTTCATCATTTGCCATGGTTTGGAAAAATGTCTCCCCTACACCCAGATGTCAAAGGCATGGTCTTTCAACCATGGTGCTATGGAGAGGTAGTGTAGCCATTAAGAGGCAGGATCGTCTAGTTAGCAGGTGTTGGGTGACCGAGAGCTCGTCATTAGGGCCCTGGCAACAACCTGCCACTCTCTGTGTGCTTCTCTCTGCCATGTGCTCCCACCACACCGCCTTCCTACATCGCCCCAAAATGACTTGGGGCAATGTCCCAAGAGCCAAAACCTCCAGCCCTGTGAGCTAAAATAAAGCCTAACTTGGCTTCTGCACTCTTTGTTACAGTAAAGGGATGCTGACTAGTTCACTGCCTCCCACCCACTCATCGTTTTCCAGGTGAGCAGTACGGGCAGTCCACCTGTGGGCTCATCCCTCTCCAGCTCTCAGCCATGCAGCTGCAGGGGACAGGGCACCATGGGCTCTAATTATTCTTAGTAGGCAGCTCATTTCATGCATGGACTCTGGGTTGGTACAGGCTGTAGAAAGCAGGACCCAGACATGTCTTTCACTCTGAAGGAGCAAACACTGAACGTGAAGCCGAGAGGATGTGAAGGAAGAGGCTGTCCTCATTGTGATAGGCTGCTCTGAAAATGCAAACGAGATCCACATCCATAGGAGAGAGCCACATAGAGAGGAGGCTATGATGTCAGGTAAGCTCGTGCTTCTAACTGTAAGCACAGGCAGCATCTCTGAAGAGACTGGACTCTGTGGATGCTCTCATTCCTGCCCTTGCCTACAACTGGCAGTGATGAGATAGACAGAACAAAGGACTGGTGAGTTCTACAGTGCGTGAGCACACACACACACACCACACACACAGTACACACACACACACAACACACACACACCATACACACCACACACACCACACACAGTACACATGCACACACACACACAGTCTACTGACACCTTCATGTGACAGACACTCTACTTACAGCACTCTAAGAGTTTGTGGTGGTTTGAATAGAAATAGCCCCAAAGACTCCATGTGTTTGAATGTTTGGTCCTTGGGGAATGATACTGTTAGGAGGCATGGCCTTGTTGGAGGAAGTGCATCACTGTGGAGGTGGGCTTTGTGGTCTCCTATGCTCAAGCTATGCCCAGTGTGGCACACAGTCTCCCTCTGATGCCTTCAGATCAAGATGTAGACCTCTCTGCTCTGTCTCTAGCACCATGCCTGCCTGCACGCCACCATGTTTCTTGCCATGATGATAATGGACTGAACCTCTGAAACTGTAAGCCAGCCCCAATTAAATGTTTTCTGTTATAAGAGTTGCCTTGGTCATGGTGTTTCTTCACAGTAATGGAAACCCTAACTGAGACAGAGTTGGAGGGTATCTGATCCAACACACAGATACACTCACTCTTCCTCTACAGCACCTCAGGCAGAAGTGCCCTTCACAGCATTTCCGTGAGCCTCATGATCAGTTGGTCCATGGTCTTCCTAATTGCTGAGACACAAGATGGAAGCGTGACTGAGCTCGATAAGGTGGGTAAAGTCTAGTGCCGGATCCTGCATCCTCCCCGGTCATCCCACTTCTGCATACCTCCCTCCCTGCCTCTAGTCCAGAGTCCACTTTCCAGTTCATGGTCCAGCTGTTTGAGCTCCAGCTGTTCGAGCTCCAGCTGTTCGAGCTCCAGCTGTTCGAGCTCCAGCTGTTCGAGCTCCAGCTGTTTGAGCTCCAGCTGTTTGAGCTCCAGCTGTTCGAGCTCCAGCTGTTTGAGCTCCAGCTGTTCGAGCTCCAGCTGTTTGAGCTCCAGCTGTTCGAGCTCCAGCTGTTTGAGCTCCAGCTGTTCAAGCTCCAGCTGTTCAAGCTCCAGCTGTTCGAGCTCCAGCTGTTCTGCGGAAGTCTTCCTGGTCCGGCAGAGGCAGCTCTGCTGTCTGTTGCTATGTCACTTGACACAAAGCTCTCTGCTGAGATGTGTCCCTGGTATCGTTCCTCGCTATCATCCCTCTCAGAGGTGGGGTTTCGAGGGTAGAGACTATGTCTTGCTCATTTGGTTCTTGAGGACCTACCTTGGTGCCCGACACTGGTGGGTAATTAATAAATGTTTGATGGCAGGATGGATTAGTTACGGCGAGAGTAGACAAAGGGACTGAACACTAGGTTTCTGCATGAGACATGTTCATGTCCACATGTCACCAACTGTGTTCATTTATGGATGCATGCTTGCACAGGTGAATGGGGCAACTGACAGAGATAAAGTTCCTGCCCTCACACAGCTAAGTCTCTCAATAGCAGAGACTAAGAGTCAACAAGGAAATGAGAGGGACCTACAGACTTAGACTTTCTATGTAGAAAATGTCTGGGTGGGGGCACATTCCAGAGGGCTGGGAGCTGCATTTAGATGGATGCGTAGGGAAAGCGTCACTGGGGACATGGGCTGGGCGGCTGTGTATACTGAACAGTCCACTGACAGAGAAGAAGTTTATTTCGAGTGCAGTCTCGGGACACATCTGCCCCAAGGCTTCGGGCCTACAGTGCCAGTACATGGTGCGAGAGACAAGTACTCACCTCACGTATAGAGAACAACAAGAGAGGAAGTGAAAAGTCAGGGCCCCACAGCTTGCAAGGAGGTAAGGGTCTTCCCCCAGACCCCACCCTCTTAGCTTCCACCTTCCAAAGGAGCCACTGTAGGCGCCAGTGGGCCTTTAGGGGCCTCTGAAGATCCAAGCTGTCTAACGCCAGAGCTGAATCCTCCAGAGTGGAAGCTTTGGAAACAGACAGGAAAACGGGGTAGCTGCAGACAGTGAAAGGCTCTTCTCTTCCTAAGGCTTCCTTTCTTTAAAAACACAAAACATGTTTAGTGCTATGTGTGTGTATGTGTGAATCTGTGTGTGTCTGTTGTGTGTATGGCTGTTTCTGTGTGTGTGTGGAGGTCAGAGGGCAGCTTGGGGAAGTCAGTTCTTTCTTTCTACCATGTAGGTCCCAGGGTATCAAACTCGGATTGTCAAGCTTGACAGCAACTGTCTTTATTCACTGAGCCATTACACTAGCCTCAAGGTTTACTACTTCATCTAAAAATAGTAACAGAAGCACTGACCTGTCGGGCCTGGGGTCTAAATGTATGGAAGCTCTCAACTGTGCAGGGCACACAGCAAGCACTTCATACACATTGGCTCTTAGCAATTACTGCTTGTTCTGTAGAAAGGAAAGCTAAACCCTGACAGTTCTCTGTAATGACTGCTTCCTTGTCTAAGCCCCATTTGTTAAATGGCTCTGTTCTGCTCACCCCTACCCCCTCACCTCACCCCCCAACTCCCACTCCTGTAAAGGCAAGAGAAATATCTTCAACTTTGTTGGAGACTGAGTCTAGCATGATGCTAAGGAAAACGCTACCAGGGCTCTTGTGACTTCTTCATCCTTTCTGGATGCCTCCCACAATGGCTGTCTTAGCTGGCCAGTGAATGTGTTAACAAGGACCGTCCTGTAGCTGGATGGAGGAGAAGCTCTGGCCCAGCTGGGACTAGTTGGGGCCACTGATCCCTTGCAGACTGATAGTGGGTGATGAGTTAAACCCAGAGAAGAAAGCCAGACACCTCCATATCTCTTGCCTTCCTGGGACTGGGTGCAGCCTGGCAGCTGAGAGCAGGTTTGTGCCTCTCCAGAAGGATGAAAGTGCTGACCTTTGAGGACTGGGATGGCTCTCCCACGTCGTTTCCTCTGCTGGACATGCAGGAGAGTCTTGGGTTTGTAGCCAGAGCAAATACAGATCCCAATTATTTCAGGAATGAACATTTACCTCAGTTCCAAGTCCAGAATGTGTGTATTCTCTGATGGAGGGGTGTGTGTGTGTGTGTGTGTGTGTGTGTGTGTGTGTGTGTGTGTAAATGAACACACAAGTCTGCATACCTACATTTGTGCCGTTGGGAGAAGGCCAGCAATAGCACTGGTTTCACAATAGTGTTGGCTTCTGCTCTCCACCGCGGCTCTAGCAGATTGGTTAATTTTATGTATTCATGTTTTCGTGTCTGGCCTCAAATGGCAACATAAGCAGAATGGTGCCGAGGCAAGTGGTGTAACAGTGCTTAATTACAGGGACCTTTGTCCAACTGACATGCCGATAACTGGCCCCAAGGATGATTCAGCGGTAAACTTGCCGCGGTTCTAGAGAAAGCCCTGTCTGGATGACGTCATGTCTCGCCACACCCACCGTTCCTGTTTGCCACTCCCCAGAGCCCCAGTCCCATCTGTGGAACTCAGAGTGCCATCTGCATTGTGACGAATATGCATTTTATTACTGAAATAGCATCCCCGTGTCCAACAGTGCCCCTCTAGCTCTTCGCATTTAATAGAGTCCTAGAAAAGAAAGAAATTCCAGCTCTGGGGAAAGACAGCAACACGTCCCAAGCTCTGTGTGCAGCCGCCTGTATCTGGGATGGACGTTTAATCTCTGTACCCCATGAATATGTATACTTTGAAGCAAAGTGATTGGTTTAACTTAATCACTGGAATTGAGGTACTTGCTACAAAGAAAGCATTGCAGAGTATGAAGGGAAACGGGTGCGAACCTCACCATGCGTTTATCTGTGCGTGGCCCACACATGCTTTGGATTGCCCAGCCCCAGTTCACCAGTTTCTCCCCCTTTTTTTCCCCCAGCAATAAAACCAGACAAGAGTTTCTGAGAGGCAACCTTATCTTCAGATACTCGTTTCAGTTTTCCTTGCTAGGTCCAAAGAGAGACATTGTTTGTTTTATTTCAGTTATGCATTTTGAAGAGTAGTGGAAAGAGCTGGGGTCAGTTTAGAGCTGGTTAAAAAAAGAGATCTAAACTATTAATGTCACCTTTCTCTTCTGCCTCTTGGTGTTATGATGGAGGGAGCTCTTGCAACGGAGAAAAGGGCAGAGGTCTGGGTCCTTGCTGCTGCTGAGTAGCAGATAAACCAAAGCTAGCTAGTATTGCCCTGTCTCCAGACTTCTTGTCACATAAGTTAATACGTTATTTGTCGCTTAGCCTAGGTGGATCAAGGTTGCTGTTCTAGAAACGCTGAAAACGTCGTTACTATGTGATAATGTTTTCCAGGCTTTTTGGCCATAAATCAAGTTAGGAAATATGTTTACCCTTTGTGTAATTTAGAATGTGTGTTCGATACATCCCAAGGTGTTCTCAGCTCTTCTGTTTCATTCTTTAAAATTCAGGTCATGACCCACTAAAGTGATTTCAAAGCTCACTAATAGGTCATGACCCACATTTCAGAGAACATTAAGTGAAGGGGGAATACGCTGCAGTAACATGATAGGAAGTACGGCACAGTGTCAAGAAGACATGGTAATGAAGCGTCACACAGGAAGGAACTGTCATTTTGAGTTGGAAAGTATAGTTTTTAGCAGGGAAAGAATGTGGAGAGCTGGAGGTTCACAGAATGGTAAGAAGAATGGAGTGTTAGGGAACACCAGTGTGTTCCAGAAGCCATGCCAAAGTCTGCCCAATGCTAACACAATTCCCAGAAACATGGAGACTGACTGGGGCAACGAAATGGGAGAGGCCCTTAAAGAGGTCACCAGGAAGCATCGGTCTCAGGACATTTAAAATGACATTTAAAATGGCAGCGACTGTACACTGGTTAGCTCTGTACCTTATTGGAGGCTCACACTGGTAGGGCTTCAGGCTCAGCTGAGATGAGAAATGCTGTGCATGAGAGCAGTATCCTTCCTATCCCTCTGCCTTCGGCCACTGCACAGCCATTACAGTCTGGGGTCTCCACCCAGGAGTTGCTGTTGATGTTAAACACAGAGCTAGCTTTTCAAAAGAAATGTCCCCTGGCAGCTCACAGTGCTGAGCCTGTACATCCTCCACATGAAACCATCGAGGAGCAGGCAAGAGAGGCCACTTTTCAACAAGAAGAGGCCGTTAGTCCTGGACTGCTTGTTCTTCTTGCTCCTCATGCCTGCCTTCTAGAGAATTCACATCTTGTGAGGTCCAGACCCCACAGACAGGTGCTTGGTACCTCTAGCTTTAAAAATAAAATGGTGGAGGAGGAATTGAGATCTCTGGTTGAAACCAGTGTTTGCGCTATCTGTAGATTTTAATGCCCAATGTCCCTTTCCTTCCACGCTCTTTCCCTGAAAGCAAAAGTTGACTCTCATTTGTAACTTCCTTTCATCAGATGCACAGGAATTGGAAAACCAGAATAGCATTTTCCTGGGAGTCTGCCTATTGTAGATATTGAGTACCAATTCCCTTCAAATTCATGGTAGTTTTAAAGTTAGACTCATCAGCTTTTTAAACAGCATTCTTTTCCCAACAGTGGACAATCTCGGTGCTTTGGGCAAAGCAACATGTGGAGGTTTGAATAAAGAAGGCCTACATAAGTCCACAGGAAGTGGCACTATGAGGAGGCGTGGCCTTGTTGGAGTGGGTGTGGCCTTGTTGGAGGCCATGCAATACTAGGGGGGCAGGCTTTGAGGTCTAAGAAGCTCAAGCTAGGCCTAGTGGTTCAGTTCTCTTTCTGTTGCCTGTGGATCCGGATGTACAACTCCTAGCTCCTTCTTCAGCACCATGTCTGCCTGCACACCACCATGTTTCCCTCCATGATTCTAATGGACTAAACCTCTGAACCTGTAAGTCAGCCTCAATTAAATGTTTTCCTTTGTAGGAGTTGCCTTGGTCATGGTGTCTCTTCACAGCAATAGAAAAAGTAACTAATACACATTTTGCCTTTCTGCCTCACTGGCTTCACTTGGATGAAGACAGCCACTGACCTGGCTAGTTTTATATCAACCTGGCACAAGCTAGAATCATCTGAAAGGTGGGAAACGTCAATTGAGAAAATGACTTCATAAGATCCAGCTGTAGGGCATTCTCTTAATTAGTGGGAGAGCCCAGCTCATCGTGGATGGGATCATCCGTAGGCTAGTGGTCCTAGATTCTATAAGAAAGCCATGATGCATAAGCCAGTAATCAACACACCTCAGCTCCTGCCTCCAGGTTCCTGCCCGTTTGAGTTCCTGCCCCGACTTCCTTCAGTGATGGACTACAATGTGGAGTGTAAGGCAAATAAACCTTTTCAGCCCCAGCTTGCTTTTGGTTACATTTTGGACAGCCAAAGCATACACAAAGAGATGAGCTACCATTACAGCTAGAGGTCCCACCCTGGCAGTGCCAAGGCGTTGTTAGATCTCTTGGTGAGATGTCTCATGTACTAGTTGGACCTCGTATGCTGAGTAAAATCAGTGCGACACGTTCTTCAGAGCCTCGGGCACCGGGGGCTTGGCTGCAGGCTGAGAGTTCTGATCTAATCAGCGGCTTAATCTCTCGAAGGAGCCAATATATGATGGCCTTCTTTGGAAGTGAAGCATGGGGGTTGAGGCCTAGGGGACGTGGGTCATTAGGGTGTGTCCTTGGGGTTTGTATTGGTTAGTTTTGCTGTGGTCAAATATCTTGAGCAAACATAACTCAATGAAGGTTTATTTTGGTTTCTGGTTCCAGAGGGAGGGTGCATGTGGCTGGCTGGCTGGCATGGCAGCAGGAGCAAGAAGGTGAGTGTTCACATCTTTACCCAGATGTGCAAAGCAGAGACAACGTACTCAAAGTGGGGCGAAGCTGTACGCTCTCAGTCTACCCCACCAAATACTTCCTCCACCGGGCTCCCCTAACACTGACCAACTATTCAAATACCTGAGCCTACGGGGACATTGCTCACTCAAACCACTGCAAGGCTCTATCTCATCCTGGCCCTCCTTTTTCCCGTTTCCTGTCTACCTGGATGCCCCTCTACTTCAGAACCACCCCCTCTGCTGAAGTAGCTTATGCCAGGTTTGCTTGCTTCTGAGACAAGGACTCACAAGACCAAGCTGGCTTCGAACTCACGGTCTGCTTGTACCTCCCAAGTGCTGGGATTAAAACTGCGCATCACCATGTCTGGCTGTGTCAGATATTTGCTCATGTCCCAACACAGTAAGCATCTTCTCGATTTCTTGTTTGGAGGCATGCTGACCTTTTATGTCTAGGAACCTGAAATATGGTGTCATCTCCTGTGTCCTTGCTCCTTTTTGATCATCGGACCCTTCCCAGGCCCCATTTGTCTGTTTCTACTATTCTCACTAGGAAGCCAAGTTCTCACTGCATCCCTATGCACAGCTGTGCATTCCTGTGCAATGCTGTGCACCACTGTGCAAAACTGTGCAAAGCTGTGCATCCCTGTGCACCACTGTGCATTAGTGTGCATCACTGTGTATTCTTGTGCACTGCTGTGCATCCCTGTGCACCTCTGTGTAGCCCTGTGCACTGCTGTGCACTGTTGTGCATCCCTGTGCACTGCTGTGCTCTGCTGTGCATAGCTGCTAGTCTTCCAGTGCTATCCTCACTTACCCACTCAGATGAACTTCCCAAAGCACAGCTCCTTTCCTTCCCCAGTGCCCATACACATCAAAGTCTACACTTCAACATGTCATTCAAGACTTTCAATACCAAACCTCAAACTATCATTCTGTTTTCTCCCACAATGTCGAATTCATGGCCCCAAGAGAAGAGCAGAGAAGCAGCTCCTGGTACTTAATCTCTCTCTCACTGCCCTGAAGCATTAATGTCAGCTGGAAGAGGAGGACGAGGAGGACGAGGAGGAGGAGGGGGAAGAGGGGGAGGCAGAGGTGGGGAAAGGCTGGGAGTTTGCTTCAGTGTCTCACTGAGCTAAGCACCTGCTTGTATTCAGTAAATGCCAGCTGGATGGGCCAATGAGGATGTAATTCAGGTTCAGATGGAGCCTGTTCATGACATCAGTTCTCAACCTGTGGGTCATGACTCTTTGGGTGTCACATATCAGAAATTTCATTACGATTCGCAACAGTAGCAAAATTACAGTTATGAAGTAGCAATGAAAAGATTTTATGGTTGGGGCTCACCACACCTTGAGGAAGTATATTAAAGAGTTGCAGCAATTGGAAGGTTGAGATCTGCTGGTTTTATGAAGACCTAAGATAACCTTTACCGACTCTTTGCTAAATACCTCTTTAGGATGTACACAATGATTCACAGCTATGGAATCAGCTATGGGAAACCTAACAGCCAAAGTTGGAAGAAATGTAGAGTCGTTTTAAATGCTGTAAGACCAAGATGAGAGCTGGAAAGATGGCTCAGTGGTTAAGAGCGCTGACTGCTCTTCCAGAGGTCCTGAGTTCAAATCCCAGCAACCACATGGTGGCTCACGACCATCTGTAATGGGATCTGATGCCGTCTTCTGGTGTGTCTGAAGACAGAGACAGTGTACTCACATACGTGAAATAAATAAATCTTAAAAAAAAAACAAGGCCAAGATGAGCTCAGCCTGCCCTGAGCATGAGTCCTCACCTCTGGTAAGGCGGGCTTGGAAGCTAGATTATTTTTTTTTCCAGATTTTGACTCTGACTTAGAGGTTCAGGATCTGGATAAACTAAAAACATGGAATCCATTCTCTGTTGCTTGGTCCTATGGAGTGTGTCTGTGTGTACATCCATGGTGTTTGTGTAATGTGTAGAGATCCAAGGACACCGGTGTCCATTGGTATCACTACCTTAGTCACTCCAGATGGGGTCTTCACTGAGGCTGGAGCCAAGCAAGCGGCCAGCAAGTTCAATGACCCTCATTTCTGCAGCACACAACATTGAAGTCCTTCCGTATATACCTGTAGCGCTCTCTCTCTCTAATAGGTCCCGGGGCTTCAAACCCAAGTCTTCACACTTTCACATCAAGAGCTCTTACCACGGGGCCATCTTCCTAGTCCCTGGTTCTGTGTTCTGAGGCAGGACTCGTTATAATCTTTAGAAGAAAGGATTTTAATTATTTCATTATTGTGTGTATGAGTGCTTTGCTTGTAGGTATGTCTATGTGCCATGTATGAGCCTAGTGCCTGAGGAGACCAGAAGAGGTTGTTGGATCCTCTAGAGCTGGCATTTCAGATGGTTGTGGGCTAACATATGGTGCTGACACTTGAACCTGAGTCCTCTGGAAGAGCAGCCAGCAATCCCCAACAATAGTGCAGGAAGTTGGGGGGCCATGTGAGGGTGGTGAAGGACATAGGCAGGTGGTGGGTGGTCTGTGCTGGAGAAGTATCCTGCCGACAAAGCTAATGCTGCCAATGGAGTACAAGGGAGGAGAGGACTCCTCTAAAAGTACATTCAGAGGTGTGTAAGTGAGAGAGAGAGAGAGAGAGAGAGAGAGAGAGAGAGAGAGAGAGAGAGACAGTCAGATCTGTTTAGAATTCTTAGTTGTTTTCAACCTGTGGGTTGCACGCAGACTTTTTGGGGGTCTAATAACCCTTTCACAGGGGTCATCTAAGACCATGACAAAGCACAGCTATTTACATTACGATCCATAACAGTAGCAAAAAAAATCACAGTTATGAAGTAGCAACAAAAATAATCTTAACGTCACAGCATGAGGAACTGCATTAAAGGGTCACAGTTTTAGGAAGGTTGAGAACTACAGGTTTAGAATGTCAAATATCTTCCTCAAATCCAGAAAACCACAATAAAGGAATCCATACTTTGTAGTCACTACAACTGCCACTAAGCCCCGCCCTCAGTTGTATATCCCAGGAAGGGATTGGCCAGGGAATCAAGAGAAAGCCACACACACTGTAACTATTGGCAGCCATGAGGTCAGAACAGAGTTTCTTCTCTGCCATGCAAGATTTTGGGACCCTGCAGCTAAAAGAAGGCAAAGTGTCATCTAGAAACCCCGTGGAAAAGTGCACTTCCAAGAATAATAGATTTCAGGAATCAAAAAAGAATTCTAGGGGAAAAGTTTTCCAGCTTTGTTAGACTAGAGGAGGACATGGCCTCTATGAAGGAGAAGACAATTACGAGAAAAAGAACAGGTTAAAACACCATGAGATCAGGATTTCAAAAACAGCTATTGTGTGGAAGGTAGAAACCCAAGGCCATGTGGTGGTTTGTGGTGAGAGCAAACTTAGCAGCAGGTCACAGAGCAGCTCCTACACAATCACGGGCGTTCCTGAGGAGGGACGATGGATCGCGGGAGGCTGAGCTACAGCCAGACTCCATCCTTTATCTTCCACACCATCAAGACACTCTGCCTCAATGCTGTTGCTTAGTTCTTTAGTCTCTGGGTATGGAGCGGGATAAGGTAGAGCCGACTGCTCCCTTTGTGGTCCTTTCCACTTCCTCTCCCTAATTCCATTATAGCACCTATAACTTCCTACTGTTTACAGCTGTTACATATCTGCCTCTCAGCAAGAACTACAGCCCTAGAGCACAAGATGCTGACTTGCTCATGTCTGTAATCCCCAAATCCAGTACAGAAACCATTCCTTCAGTAATTGAGAAAAGAAAACATTGCCAGACTAGTTAACAGTAGAAGTTAGTTTGTTTTAAAACGCCTGTTTTCTGCCTCATGCCCAAAAGGTGTCTCCAGTGCAAAGTCCACTATTCCTACAGCAATGTGATTGTCTAATGTTTAGTTTTTCCTTTCCTTACTATAATCAAATAACCTGACAAAAGAAACAAGGGAGAAAGGGATTGTTTTAGCTCCCAGTTCAAAGTGCAGCCCATCCAGGGGAAAGTTAAAGCAGCAGGAGCTCGAGGCATCTGGTCACCTCACTCCACAATCAGGAAACAAAGAGAGGAATGCAAGCTTGCTAATGTTCAGCCTCTGTCGCCTTTTTACCACAGTCCAAGATCCAGCCAGGGAATGGTGCCGCTCACAGTGGGCAGGTCTGTATACCTCAATCAAAACAATCAAGATAGCTCAGCACCATCAAGACCAGAGATCTCAGATGATTCTGGAATTTTTTAAGTTGAAAATTAGCACTAGCTGTCATACCTGGTCCTCTCTTCCTTCTCTTTTGGGTGGAAGTAAAGGTACCAGCTGCCATGCCTGACAATCTGGTTTCATTTTGGAGACCTACATAATGGAGGAGAGAATCAACTCCCTGAAGTTATTCTGTTCTTACCTCCACATGTGTGCCCACACACACAGCCATACCCAATAAATAAGATGAACTATATAAAATATTTAAAATTTGTTATTTATGTGCATGTGCATGTGCATGCACGTGAGTATGTGTATAGCTTATTGGTATGTGCTGTCTGCATTCGTGCACGCAAGTGTGTGTCAACAGAGGACAGCCTGTGGAGTCTGTTCTCTCTGTCCACCTGCATATGGGTTCAGGGACTGAACTCAGTACCAGGAGCCATTCCTTATGGCTGAGCTATCTCACTGGCCTTTCTCTCCATGGCCTTATTGCCTTCGCATGTATGCCTTCAAAACCAAGGGTCTAATAGCTCATTGTAATGACTTTCCTCTCATTTCAGAAGTTGGTCAAGTTTAGTTGAACACAGAGAAGCATCAAGAAGACATTGTCACAGGTAGAAGAGAGATTGATAAGGCCACTCACTCTGCCAGGAGAGGGCCATGCCCACTTACTGCACTTGGCACCCTAAGACCTATAGTGAATGCTCCATAATGGAAGTTTGAGTGGATGACCACAAGCTCTTCTTGGGCAGAGAACAGGAGTCCTGTTAGCCCTTTCCAGCACCTCTGAGCTCCTGCCCATGTCTCTGATGGCTGTGACCCAGGAACTAGGACCATCCCTGTTCCCAGTAACACCACGACCTCTGCCTCTACAGCGACCAGCATTTCTTCTGTATGTAGAGGTCCTAGGCTTGGGTCTTTTTGTTTGAACAGGATGGGTTTAAGCAGGAATCCATGGTAGTCTATGGACTGTACATGATCATGAGAGACTTGCTTTCTCTGGAGTTTTCCATAAGCCATGCTGTGAAACTAGAGAAAACTCCCTCCCTTTCGCTGTGAGGGGAGAAATCTGGTGGCCAGGGCTGCCAACCACTTGGTTTCTGCAAGAGCTTTACGTGTTTCTAACATCTTACCGCTTGTTTTAGCCACAGCAGTGGGGGCCTGTCAAGGACCCGTCTCCATCTGCCTGGCTGGCTAAATCTTAAACTGGGCCTTCCTCTACTTCAAGGTATGAGAGGGGATGGGCCTGACAGGAAACCCTGCTGTGCACAGCTTCCTGCCTCTGCAGTGACCAGAAATAGCCCGACCTGAGGTCAACATCATGGGAGCTGAGGAGATGTCCCTACCGAATTCAGAATCTCTTCTGCTTGTGGATGGCACAGTGACAGCTGTGTCATGGCTCACCTGTCCTCCCTCACCTGATGCAGCTTCAGGAGGTCAGTTCTGTTCTCAGCCCAGGGAGGCCTTTGCTCCTGTCAGACACACTGCCCCTCTTCTTGATAATAATTATCTTTGGGAAAAGGTCTCACTATGCTCTTCAGCCTGGCCTAGGGCGCCTGTCTGAGCTCAGGCCACCGTCCCCTGCTACCTGGCTGAGGAGCTGTAGACGCAGGCTTGCACTACCACACTGGCCTCACCCCTTAGAGCCAATCACTTTCTCTTACTGAAATGAAGTACACAGAATAATCGAGCACAAGGCATTCCTTCCTGTCATTCTACAGAAGAGACAAGGGCTGGCTTCCTTCAGGTGCTGTGCACTGTGGCTGGTCACTCTTGATGTTTCATTCTGAGTGGTAAAAGGGTTTTCCAGTTCCAGGATGATTAGAAGGACTTTAATGAGTTAACAGAAGCGAGGCTTTTCTGCGCATGCCTGAGGCATCACTGAGGCTGAACCAACGCTGGGAATGTTCACAAAATGGCTTCTGTGTTTCAGTTAGATTTCTTCTGGCAGAAAACAGCGGGAATTCAACACAAATTAAAACAATAGTGAAGGACATGACTGGTGGCTGACAATACCCGAGTGGTGACAGAATCGGGGAGGCTCTGGAAGCAAAGCCTTGAGGACTGACCGAGATCGGGTACTTCCGGTCAAGTGGTTCCAGTCGGTGACTGCTCCTCAGGGTGCTCCTGACTGAGGCCCAGTCCACGTGGCTGACTCTTCCACGAGAACTCTCCGGGCCCCAGGACACCGCATTTCGGTCAGGCCCCCCCCAGGTGATTCCAGAGATGAAGGCTGAAGAGGGGTGGGCGGCATGGGAGTGCGCTCTCACATTCGAGTCCTTTCACTCTACCCAGCATTCCTCCGCGCCTCTCATCAGCACATCCTTTCCCTGTGCCCATCCGCAACCTCAGGCACTCTTTCTTCTCCGGCTCTCCAGGCATTCATGGTTCTGCCATCTTGGGTCCATTACAGACCGTTTATTCCCCAGAGGCCGAGGATCAAACCTGCTTACAGAGCCAGGAACTGTGACTCACCATTAGCATTTGGAATGGAGACAGCAGTTTCCCTCAGAGATCTAGCAGGGTAGAACTAGAGAAACCCATTGGCATTATCCGAGGAACTGAAGACCTTCCAAACTTGTTTGGCCGCTCACTGTCTCAGAGTTTCCCCATCTAAGATTTGATCTCTCACCTTCTACTCTTTTATTTTTAATCCTAGTCCTTCAGTCTCTGCTGGTGGTGGGGCCATCCGACAGGAATGTTTCTTACAGCCCAGGTGGAGCTGCAGATTCTCTCCAGTTTGCCTCCTTGTCATGCCCACAGAAAATCTTAACTCTTGACACTCAGGGATGATCCTTCCAATAATGCTGTCACCTCTAGGTGTGTACACATTTAGCCTGTCAGCACAGGGTGAAATCCTGTGTACACAATTAGCCTGTCAGCACAAAGTAAAATCCTGTTTACTTAGCCTGTCAGCACAAACCGAAATCCAAATTCCTGTTTCCTCCAACTTCTCTCATCTCCTTTACTTGGCTGTCTTTAGGTTGAAGAAATGAACCCTTCATTTTTTTTTTAAACAACAACAAAAAAGACAGCACTACCCAAGACCTCCTTGGTGGTGCTGGTCTGACCCTCCTTTGTAAACCCGATGTTAAGAACAACAAAACACACTTCCCAACTTTTCAGGTAATTCTTTCCCAGTCAGTAGCGAAGGAACATCTGAGGAGAGCACACATGGCAAGTACCACAGATGAATGGCTTAATGGCTGACATTAGCAGGTCCGTGTCCACAGCCCCAAGAAGCCCTATACACGGTCTGTTTCTATGGCCATTACGCACTTTTTTTTTTTTCCTTTTCTGAATTTGACCGACTAGGTCTCACCAGGTCCTGGTTACACACTGAGCAGTTTTTTTCCAACCGGCTAAAGGCACTGTTGCAACGAGAAAGATGAATGTCAGGGGACTCGGCTACAGAGCAGCTTCTGGGAGGGGCTGGAAGGCCTTTGTCTGGACTTTACCTCTGGAGCGCTGAGTGATCTTTGGGTTTCTTAATAGACACCGTACAGGCCTCTTCCTGGTTTGTGTGCTCTTGCCGTGGTGAAGTGGAAAGGGCCCACAAAGAAGCATCTCCTGCTACTGGATGGAGCAGCATCCTTGGCCAGCGCAACCCCCCCAGGCGCAACTGTGAGGACCAGGGCTTATGGCTGTATGAAATTGTTTATCACCCTTCCCAGCTGCCACCATCTGCCCTCCCTGCCTGGCAGGAAGCTACCAGCCACAGCAATGGTCACTGCCGGGGTCGCATTCTCCACATGCATTACGTTTCTCATCTGACTCCTGTGTGAAGTCCCAGGATTCTCCATGGAGGTCTTTGAAGATGCTTTGTTTTCCCAGCTGTCCCCAAACCTTTGTTGGTTAATGCAACCTTGCACACAGCTTTCCCAAATTACCAAGGCCAAGCCTTCTTTCTACCCACAGCACCCTTCTGCAGACCCCAGTGCCATCGGCAATGCAAATCCCCACCCCCACCCCCTAACCAGCGTGTCTCACTGCTGTGTATTAAAAAACACTGTGTGCACTACCCTATGCCCATGAATGGCTCTGGAAAGGGGTCGCTGGGCACACACAGGACTAGTTGGCTCTATTCTGAATTTCGTATGAATAGGTTCACATGCTGTGCCTTTTCTGAGAGTGGCCACCTTTGATCAACTTTCTGCCCACAAGAGTCATCCATCCTGTGCACACCGGCACCGAGGCTCTTCCTTACGGAGTGGCTTTTCAGCTGCACACATTTGTGCACCTCTGTGCCCTTCCTGGTGGACATCTGCCTACTCCCAGGCTTTGGCTCTTGTCCCCTGTTCACTGCATGCATTGCTGTGCCAGTGTCTTTCACATGTGTACAGTCATTTCTCTTGCATGTTTTCCTAGGAGGACTGTTGCTGTGTCATACAAGTATGTGTAAACCGCCAGTTTTGCTTGAATACATGCTCAAGTGTGTGTTTAATCCTCATGACAGCATTGAGTGTTTGTCAATCAGTTCCCAGCTACTTTTGGAGCAGCATCTCTGAGCCAGGCCCTGTTTTAGGTAAGAAATACAGCAAAGACAAGACACATAATATTTCTTTGTAGGGTTATGTGGGTCCCTGTCTGCTCTGCCACATGGCACGACCACTGCAGGAGGGACTAGGGAGTTGCGCTTACTCCATGCTGTCACCGGGCAGGTGTCAGGCCATAGAGAAGCTGAGGGACAGACAGAGCTGGCTCGGGGGTCCACGGCCTGCAAGGAGGCCAGGTTGTCTGGTTCTCAGGCTCTCAGACACCCAGGTGCCAGAGGGAGCTGCTGAGGAGCTGAGAACCAAGTGGGGGCCCATGGGCTGGATCTAGCTGGTCCGGCAGGGAGAGAATCCTTGCTTGATGATGGTGGTGGCTGTGGCCACAGGCTTGGCTTGGCTTTGCAGCCATGGCTGTGAGTGCAGAGAGGCCTTCTATGTGTGTGGTGTGTGTGTGTGTGTGTGTGTGTGTGTTTGTGTGTGTGTGTGTGTGTGTGTGTGGTGTGGTGTGTTTGTGCATGTTTGTGTGTTTGGTGTGTATGGTGTATGTGCATGTGGTGTGTGTATTTGTGTGTGTGATATGTATGGTGTATGTATATGTATGTATGTGTATATGTATGTCTGGTATGTGTGCTGGAAGGCATGGAAGCGGTTTGTCTGTGTAGTGTGTGTGTGTGTGTGTGTGTGTGTGTGTGTATGTATGTCTGTGTGGTGTATGCCTGTGTGTGTGCATGTGTATGTGTGAATGTGTGTATGTGGTATGTGTGCATGTGTGGTGTGTGTGTATGGTGTGTATTATGTATGTATGTCTGATGTCTTGGCATGTGTACACATGAGTGCACTCATGTTTGTGTGTGTATATATGTATGGTGTGTGTGTTGGTATATGTGAATGCAAGCACACAGTATGCCTGCAAAGGTAAGAGATTGACCTCTGGTGTTGGTTCCTGGCTTTGGCCTTGTTAGAAACAGGCCTCCAATAACCCAGGGCGGCTGGCCCGGGAGCTTTGGGGACTAATATTCTCTTAGTCTCCATTCTTGTCGTGCGGGAGCACTGGGATGTCAGCCTCTGCTACCTGTGCGGCTTCACATGGGCTCTGGGGATCTGAACTCACATCCTCATACTCCGTGGCAAGGGCTTGGACTCCTGAGCCATCTCCCTGGACCATCATGGAGGAATTTTAAGTGGAGGTGAGAATCATGGATGAGCCAGGAATCGAGGACAGAGGCAAAATAAGGACCTCAAGCTGATACGCCAGCCTTGGCTCTCGCCATGAAGGTGTACTGCACTGAGAATACATCCCGGAGGCCGAGCTGACAAGCTATATACTGAGGGATCAACTACAAAGTGAATAAGAACAAGAGTCCAGTTTATAATGATCAGCCAGCCTGAGCCCCTACCTGAGCAAACGGCAGCAGCAGGCACTGAGACTACAAAGACTGAGCAAGAGAGGCTTGGCGAGGAAAAACAATGGTGCTAGTTGCTAACCTGCAGTGCAAATGAATGCTCAAATGAGGACGTTCACGTGACTAAATGCCACTCTCCTCAGAGGAGAGAGCTAGACTGAAGACAGACCCTTGAGCCATCAGCCCGTATGTAGCTTTGAAAGCTGACCAGGATGACCTAGTGGGAGAAAGCAGGCCAAGAAGAGGATGGAGAAGTCGAGGAATAACCGAGAACTTGGAAGATCCATTTTACAGATGGAGGAACTGAGGTTCCAAGAAGCCAAGCAGATTATCCAAGGACGCGGTGTGACAAAGCTTGCCTTCCGCCAGGGTCTGTCTGTGAGGTGAGCAATGATAATCACACACACCACATAGGGCAGTGTGAGTACAAATCCACAGAGACAATGGCTGGCCAACATGGCAGCATGGTGTCACCAAGTTAAGAGGTTGCAGGCCTCGAGTGCAAGCTGAGGAGCTTCGTGTCTCCACAGCCAGGCTTGCTGGCTCCACCGTGACTGTACAGGCACGGGACTGAGGAGGACAGGCCTGTCCCAAAAAGGAACCCTTTTATGCTCGTTACCACGGCAACCTTTGGTCCAGGATAAATCTAGACTTGTCCTTATGCAAGTGAACTGTGATGTCTTTCTATTTTGTCTTTAGAGACAAGGTCTCCCTGTGTAGCCCTGTGTAGTGCTCACGCTGTAGCTCAGTGCTCACGCTGAGAGACAGAGCTGGTGCTTCCTCATGAGCTCTTGGCACCTGCTGTCTAGGCTGGGCCGTCTGGGAACTCTCTGGCAATGCCTATGTAAGTAAGCCTGTTGGCGTTGGGAACCTCACAGCCATCAAAGTGTAGCTAATGGATGTTAGACTCACTAGCGCTAATTTCACACCCTTACCTGAGACTCCTGTGAGAGTTAGTGTTATCAGGTTCTGTGAATGATGAACCCAAAAAACTAAAAGATGGCCCAGCTGGTGAGGGCTCAGGGTGTGCTGAGATGGCCTAGTCAGTGAAAGGCTTGCTATGCAAACCTAGACTTGAGTTTGATCCCCACTGCCTGAGAAGTGGTAATTTCATATGTAATTTCAATTACAGTGCTGGGAAGAAGATGGAGGCAGGAGGATTGCTGGGACTTGCTGACCAACCTCACCAAGTTGGTGAGTTCAGGTCCCAGTGAGAGACCCTGTTTCAAAAAGAGTAGACAGCTCCTAACAAAGTACACCCAAGTTTGATCTATGCCCTCTACACACACACACACACACACACACACACACACACACACACACACATATACACAGACACACATGTACATATACACACACACAGAGATACACACATAGACACACAAACACATATACACATACACACATACATATACATACACATACACACATACGCACACATACTCGGACACACACACACACACCCCTCAGTCACTTGGGTTCTACCCTCATGAGTTCTTCCAGGAAGAATTTAAACAGTGAAAATAAATCAGAATTATTAAAACTTCCCCAGGCCACATGCCTTGGCTTCACATTTTCTCCTCAGCCCTGTGATATCTTGACCTGAAAGCGCTAAGTCCTTCAGGCAGCCATGGGGTGGGAGCGGCAGGACACTCTTGTGCTGACCTACTTGCCTTTAGGAAGCAAGGTGGAACAGAGGGAGGCTATGCTCTCCCTACACCTGGATCTGACAGCCCAGCTTTTCAAAGCTTCCCAGTATGGAGCTTTTGATTAGGGCAGAGAGCGCAGGCCCAGGAGGCCCAGACCAGCAGCAAATGTGGGTTTGAAGTGTTATTCTTGGCTTGCTGGGCCAGTGTCCTCCGTGGTTCTCACTGCCTGGAGCGGACCTTTATAAAAGCTAACTCTCTCTGTGCCACACCGGAGCTTCTGTCTGACTAGATCGTGAGGTTCTGGAGTCTGAAGGAGGGAATTGGACCAGGCAACAAAAGGCCATCGAGAAGGAGCTGCAGAGCCGGCTCAGGTTGGCAATGAGCGTGGGGCTCCTTCATTACTGCGGCTGTGCTGGCAGCTACAGTCAGCCTCCTGAAGATGCTAACGAGCTCCGGGTCTGCGGCAGATGGTAGAAGGCTAGCTTTTGATTTCTCTTGTTCTACTGCTTTTTATTTCAAAAAAAAAAAAAAAAAAAAAAAAAAAAAAGAGCTAACCAAGACTCTCCTTTATTGTGCTTGATTTTAACAAAGCCACATGAATTTTAACCCTTTTTAATCTTCCCTTCCTCACACATCCAAGGAGCAAGAGCCTCTTAGAGCCCAGGAAGAAACTGCTCCCGTCATCTTTCCTCTCTGCTCCTTCTATTACTTTACCCCCACCCCACCCCCTTTAAGCACACAGAAATCTCAATTTTTCTGAGCCTAGAGGGCTGATTGAGGACCCGGTAGGTGTGGATTTCATTTTCTTCCTGTCTCAGACAGGAAGACGTTGTTTTGCTTTGGTTAATTTTACACTCCCTTAAGACAGATGCACCTCCCTGACACGATCACACCCACATGTGAACTGCCCTGACACACACTACTCACATGTGAACTTTCCTGACACAATCACACTCACATGTGAACTGCCCTGACACAATCACACTCACATGTGAACTGCCCTGACACATACCACACTCACATGTGAACTGCCCTACACACACCACACACACATGTGAACAGCCTTCACACACACACACACACACACACACTGCCCTGACACCACACACTACACTCAGAGGTGCACTGCTCTGACACACACCATACTCACATGTGAACTCATGAAGTGAATAGCTGCAGCTTGTCAAATCCCTTCCACACATGGGCGCCCTGCTGAGCAGCACCCTGACATTAACATTGGTGCTGCTGGCAGCCCATTTCATAACCCAGTACCATTCCTAAGCCACAGGGAGCTGTGAGGCAGTATAGTCCTCTTGTCCTGATGCATGGGTTGGAGTTTCCAGGACTTCAGACATTGTCCTAATTTCAGATTCTCGTCTGGGGTGAGATGTTGAGAGGCTCACTGGACAGAGACTTGAGCCAGCTAAGGAGTTGCTGTTCTGCACTAGAGATGGAGGAGAGAATGAACATTTACATTCTGCTTAGAAAACTGCCTGGAGACGCCATGGCTTAAACCAGAAGCCATTGCTGCTGCTCTCAGGTCTGTGAGCCAGGGCTTTGGGTGGTGTTCATCCAGACAGTGAGGGTCAGGATGGCTCCATGTGAGATGGCCAGATCTCAGATACCTCAGCTGCTCCCATTACCCACTGCCTCTGCCGAGGTCAAACACGGAAACTGCATCTTTCTGTCAAAGGCTAGCCTAAATTCAAGGGAAGTGGAACAGATTTTCTTTGTAAGACTTACGGCCTTGTATGTAAACATCTTTGTCAATCTGCCCTGTATGCACAGTGTCTTGGTACTGACAGATGGCCACATGATGGGCTGATGTTACAGAAAATCCCACCATGGCCACTTGGCTGGACGGGAAAAGATTTCCCTAGAAATCACATTTCCCTCATTCTCTCGTCCCTACTGATAACAGGAGAAGGTATTTGTTAGAGGTGCACTGGCACCATTTGTCTGTTCCTTCAGATGGTGACAGTCTAGTGGTTCTCTGACCAACTGATCCTCGCACAGGTGGAACACACTTCCTTGACCCAAGCGATCTGCACATACTGCACATGCCAAGACAAACTGTGGGTAAATGGAACGGGCAGGGGGTGCCTATCCTTAGAGCCCTCGGAGGCCATGTGCCACTGCAGTGATTGCCAAGCGAGGAAGGCAAAACTGACCTCATCTGCCAAGAACAATCAGCTCTGTGTGCCTCTAACAACGACAGAGCCAGTCAGTGCCTCAGCAGAAAAACCCAGCGAGAACTGGAAGGAGATGGGGCCTTAACTAGCAGGACATGTTCAATCATCTCATACAACACACACAAGGTTAAACACAGGAACATGTGCTGCTGTCCTACTTAGGGTGTCTGTTGCTGTGAGGAGACATCAAGACCAAAAAGCAACTTGGGGAGTGTGGTTTGATAGGAATGGTTCCCATAGACACAGCTGTTTGAATGCTTGGTCATAGGGAGTGGCACAATTAGGAGGTGTGGCTTTGTTGGAGTGGGTGTGGCCTTTTTGGAGGAAGTATGTCACTGGAGGGGCGGGCTTTGAGGTCTCCTGTGCTCAAGCTACACCCAGTATGGTACACAGTTTCCATCTGTTGCCTTTGGATCAAGATGTCGAACTCTCAGCTCCTTCTCCAGAACCATGTCTGCCTGGATGCTGTCATGCTTCCCGCCATGATGATAATGGACTAAACCTCTGAACTGTAAGCCAGCCCAATTAAATGTCTTCCTTTATACGAGTTGCTATGGTCACGGTGTCTCTTCACAGTGATACAACCCAAACTAAGACTAGGAGGAAAGGGTTTTTTTTGGCATATGCTTACAAATCACTGTTCACCATGGAAGGAAGTCAAGGCAGGAACTTACACAGGATAGGAATCTGGAGGCAGGAGCTGATGCAGAGGCCATGGAGCGTGATGCTTACTGGCTTACTCAGTCTGATTTCTTATAGAACCCAGGACCATCAGCCCAGGGATGGCATCCCCATCCCCCATCAATTACTAATTAAGAAAATGCCCTACAGACAAATCTCATGGAGACATTTTTCAATCAAGGTTTTCTCTTTTAGATGACTCTAGCTTGCTTAAAGTTGGCCTAAAGCTATCCAGCACACGTGGGATGTAAAAACACACTAGACCATGACCAGATGAAGAGTAATTGCAGCCTAAGGATTGCTAGGACCAGGGGCATCCTAAGAGATCACATTCAATCCAAGCCATGAGAAGACTGAGGCCCAGAGAAGTACCTATTCTATAGCCTCCTGCTGTCTTATATTGATAACAAAGACTGAATGAGTGTCAGTTAGGCTGCCTGTCAGCCATTTTGCTTGGTGATGAGAATTCAAGGTGCAATAGAACATAGTCTTTGCTCTCAAAGCCTACTGTCAAGGCAGGGTATGGAAGGTCCTGTGGAACAAGCAACACCACAGAACTGCAGGATCCAAATGTGCTCAGGAAACCTGGCTGGGGTGGGGGTAGGGCAAGGACAGGAGCCCCAGACATCAGCATCCAGTTCCTTGAGTGATATCTATGTATCCTATTCACAAGCTTACCTTAAAAACATCTTGTCTACTGAGCTATCCATCATAGCCTGTGCGGCAGGGGGTGTTCAGGGAGTCTCAGGGAGGGCATGTGGCCTTCCTACAGTACCAAGGGAGGTAATAAGCCTTAACCCACAGCCTCTGGTTTCTAATGTCTTCTCTGGATGGGATCTCAGGAGAGTGGAGCAAAGGAGGAACCCAACATACCTGGCTGGGTAGTTCACAGGAGTGGTTAAAGCGGGCGTTTAGATTTGAGAAGAGCCCCAAGATAAAACAGCACAAACATGGCCTCAAGCTGGCTATGTTTTTGATGAATAACAAGTGCATACCCTCCAAGGGGAGTCAGCCACTGACCTGGGGCTTACTGCACTGTCGTGTGTGTCCTCACCACAGTCCTATAAGATAGCCATGATAGCAACTCCATTTTACAGAAGGACAAAGGAGATCCAGAGCATAAATCCATCGCCCAGTGTCACACAATCACCCAAAGGGAAGATTCAGAGTTGGTGGTCTGTCAGGCCTTCGTCCATGTTGGCCATATTTGCCATTGAGCTGCACCTGGAGACACCATATTGTTTTGAAGGGTAAAACAAGACTGAAGCAGGATACTCCCTCCCCCCCAAGC
This sequence comes from Rattus norvegicus, assembly GCF_021556685.1. Lineage (NCBI taxonomy): Eukaryota > Metazoa > Chordata > Mammalia > Rodentia > Muridae > Rattus > Rattus norvegicus. The sequence goes on along the minus strand of NC_141540.1, from coordinate 77,801,644 downwards.
CCCCTCTCCTAGCTCTTTAGATATGCTAGTCTGAGGCCCCTCCTCCCCACCCCCATCCCCGCCCCCAGTCCTCTGAACAAAAGCTTACATTTATGTGCACCAAGGGGTTGCACCTTTGGTGATTTAGCACTCTGGCCCAAGCAGCACCACAACAACTTTATCAAAGGCCAGGGTCGCACACCACTGGGTGGTCTGGGTCGGTGAGCCTGGGTGCAGACTATGTTGCGGCCAGAAGAGTGTCGCGGGCTTCAACCTTTGAGGTCCACCGAGCAAAAACAAGGTGGTGGTGGCAGTGCTGTGCAGTGATGTCACTGCGGCAGAGCCAAAACCTGGATAGGGGTTTGCAAACAGCATCAGAGAGGATGCCATGGTGACAAGCAAGCGACAGTGCAAGACAGTGTCGAGGGGACTCCTGGGCGTACCTGATGTTGCGTTGGCAACAAAGTAGAGCTGACGACCTTTCCGCGTGCCTGGCGCCTAGTGCGCGCGCACACACACGCACGAGAGCGGCGGATGGGGCGAGGACCGTGGCGGGGGTGGGGTGGGGGAAAAAATGCAGCAGTATGCGCAGGCGCAGAGGTGTGGGAGCCACGGGGCGGCGGCCGGTGGGGCGGGGTGACTCAGCGCGCGGAGGCGGTGCGGGGGCGGCGGGCGACCGGGAGCCAACCGCAGCCGCCGCGGGCCCAGCCTGCCTGGCAACAGTCAGGGCCTCCCTCCCCTCCACCCCCACCCAGGAGGAGAGGGCGGGGGTGCTGGGCGGCCTGCAGGTGCGGCGCGCTGGCACGGCTTTGTCCCCGCACGGCCTGGAGCTGTGCGCCGCCCGCGAAGGCTGAGTCACGGACGGGTGTGTGGCCAGATGGCCCCACCCGCGTGGATGCAGCCCTTGGCTCAGCCAGGCTTAGCTGTGGCGATGGACAGGGTAGGGACAGGGCAAAGTGGCTTCTGTGAAGCGCCTTAGGGGATGGAGAGAGATCCAGCCAGCGTGGGTTACCGCTACCCCTTAGAGGAGTTAGAGGCGAAGCTCAGACAGACCGGGAGCAGCGAGTGGGGAGGGGGTGCAGGAAGGTTCCTCCCTGCCAGGGGTATAGGTACAGCCCCAGTGGCTGGCCCAGTGTCATGTGGAGGATGTGAAAGCAATGTAGAGCCCACTGCCCTGTTCAGTAAAAGTGGGGACGGCCGGGACACCTGCATTTTAACAAATATCTCGGCTCTTTCAAACTGGTGGCTGGTGCAGTGCACTTTGAACATCAGCCGTGTTTAGAAGATGGGTGGTCATGGGACCATTTATCTATGGAGTGTGCCTAGAGAAACAAAACTAGGGTCAGCAGTTAGGGAGGAGTCAGTCACCAGGCCCCCCCAAATGTGTGCTTACAAGCACAAGCCAGTGCGGTGCTCTACAGTACTGCATGAAAAGTTGTCTAAACTCGACTCTGAACTCTTCGTTTTGAAAGGCAGGGCTTGACCTGCAGTGATTCCTGCTTTAACTCTGCAGGCCGCCTCAGGATCCGCACCCACTTCTGGGTACCCTGTGGTAATGAGCACCACCTGCAACCAGCGGCAGCCACGTGGGTGCTTTTTGTTTTTCTGGTTTGCTACAGTGCATGGTTATTGAACATTAAGCCTCCTAGACACGGAGACACATGAAGTCCTGATGTCTGTTACTTAGATATCACCTCAAGCGGAGGTTTTTTTGTTTTTGTTTTTGTTTTAACATAATTTCCAACTTAAAGGCTTGCTAGTCTGTCAAAGGAGGACAGAGAAAAAGTTCACTGGGAATTAGGCTTAAGGCAGATTTATCCCTTTATTTGGCAAATGTCATCCTATCTCTGTTAACAGCCCACAATGGGAAAAAAAATCTGAATAAAGACAAATTACATTTTGAGCAACTTGAAGTGTGGACACAGATGTATCTGAGGGCAGATGGCTTTGATTTAAATCTCAGCAATTCCACTTTCTAGTCACATGACCTTGGGCTAATTTGTGACATCAGATTTCCCCTACTGAGGTGGACTGACTACATGCCACAGGCTGCCTGAAAAGATTTACAAGGTTTGCTGTTTTGTTGTGAGTGTTGTCATGAAGTATTACAATGACTAGTATGTATCTCTGGGTGTTCTTGTGTCTCTGTGTAGTTAGTAACTGTGTGTACCATGAATCAGCACAAACACATTGCTGGAGTTAAGTCATCCAATTCATATTCTCACTTTCTGAGATGGGAATTATTGTTTCATCTTCATCTTTCCGGGAAGGAAACGGAAGCACAGAGACTTCTGAGAAACATCTGAGAAGCCTGGCGTTCTCAGGCGCAGGTACCTAACCACTGCATTGTGTGGATGATATTATGTAATCATGCGGGTTACATAGCAAGGAAGGAGGTCGCCTCTAACTTGATCCATCAGACAGCAAAGTTAAGACTTTCAACTTTGGTTAGCACCCTGCCTCTATGTAGGAAGCTCCCTTCTAGCCTCTGAAAATTGGCATCAACATGAGGTTATTTAGAGGAGCTTTGAAAAGCTTTGGGTTCAAACAAGCATCCGATCCAAAGTTAACTTTGACCCAAAGTTAGCTTTTAACGAAAGCATATTGGGATTCAGGGACTGTGAATCTGTCCCTCAAGCCCAGGACTTACAAGCTCCCAGGACACAGCGGAGTGGTGGTTTACAAACTCCATCCACTGACAGCCTCCAAAGATTGCCCTACCCTGGACCACAGTCTAGCTCCAGAGCCATACATACAGCAGGAGTCCACATTCCAACCTGTTCCTCTTAGCTCTTCTCTGCTCTTCTGTCTCCGCTCATCAAAGTCAAGCTACAAACCACCCTCTAGTGTAGTGGCTCTCATCCTATGGGTCTTGACCCCTTGAGGGTCCTTCCATGGGGGTCATCTAAGACCATTGGAAAACACATGTCTACAGTATGATTCATAACAATAAAGATTGCAGTTATGAAGTAGCAACAAAAATAATTCTATGTTTGGGGGGGGTCACCAAAACAGGAGGAATTGCGTTAAAGAGTGTCAGGGTCGGAAAAGGAGAGAACCTCTGGTCTAGAGCCCCCTTCTCGTGACTGGGGCTGAACGTCTGTGGTGAGGACAGCAACAGGATGAGGCAGAAGGATGGGAAGTCTTATTCTTGTCTCTCTAGTTTATTGGAGTCACCTTTAAGACTTGACCAGGCATGCCAGCCTTTTGACACTGTTACACTGAAGGTGTTACAATGTTCATACTCTAGAACTGTTAAAAAAGCAAAACAGAACAAAACAATCCTCCCAGAAATCTCTTAATGTTTATAGTGGAAACAATTTTGTGTTGAGCCGTATTCACAGCCCTTCTTGGCCACAGGTAGAACATACCTATATCCTTAACCCTTGGGATGAATTACATGTCCAGTCCCCCAAATTCATACACTGAAGCTGGGTTGGTTTAACTATGTACCCCCAAAAGTGTGTGTTAAGTAACCTTCAAGGCAATAGCAGTGAAGACCTGGGCTGCTTACAGGTGAGTAGGGCCCAGAACTCAGGCATCATTAATGGTATCCAGGGTAAAAGCCTTGAGGCTATGTCTTTGAGCTCTTTTCCCTTCTGCCTTAGGATGGTGCAGGCTGACTGCATGCAGTTCTCAACCTTGTCTTTCCCACCCTCTAGAGCAAGGGTTCTCAACTTTCTTAGTGCTTCAGCCCTTTGATATGGTTTCTTGTGCTGTGGTGAACCACATAAAATTATTTTGTTGCTAATTCATAACTGCAACTTTGCTACTGTTATGAATAGTATCATAATCTGATATGCAGGATGTATGCTATGCAAACCCTGTGAAAGGGTCATTTGACATCCCCCTCACCCCAAGGGGTCACAACCCATAGGTTGAGAACCGCTGCTCTAGGGCTGTGAGAAAGACATATCTGTTCTTAACACATCACTGGGTCAGCATCACATTGTTACAGCAGTGTAAAAGGGTTCAAGACCTCAATCCCCAGGTGATCATATTTAGGTATTTCAGGTGGGCTGTTTGGGGAGGATTAGATGAGGTCACGAGGGAGGAACAAAGAGACCACAGGTACACAGTCCCCACCCCGATCCCCGCCCTCCTCACTCTCCTTCCCTTTTTCTCATGTGAGGACACAGAGAAGTAGCCATCTGTAACCCCAGGTGAGAGCCTCCTCTAGATACCTGTGGCATTGTAGCCCTAAATATTTCAGCCTTCACACTGGACTGTGTTTCTACGGTGTAGCAAGCACCATGCCAATTCTCACCCTGGGGTAACTCCCGAGGGCATACCAGTGTTACAGGAGCCTTGATCAGTGCTCTGCAGAGGCCATTAGGGGAAGCTATTTCTCTGGCCTGTGAATTCAAACCAACATTCAAAGCTGCTCACAACATTTTTTCTTTAAATGTTAATCCAGTTGGGCCAAATACCACCCCTCAGGAGGATGAGTTTACCCTAAGAAATGTTAAGGATACTGGAGGAATAACTATCCCTTTAATGAGAGAAAGTCTTCTTCCTTCCCAGAAGTCTCACCCCACTGACGTCACAACATGCAGCTTCCTAACTCTGCCCAAGTCTCTAAATTACTCAAAAAAGTGCAACATTTCCTTTCACCTGTACAGGAATGGAAATTGTCCTAATCTGTACTAATATGCATGTGTACCCTACAGCTGGGACATCAAGAGCGACCCTCTCTGGCATGTGGACACTTGTCCACACAGCTGACCTCCTAGCCTAACTCTAAGAACATGGAGTTCCTCGCCTCTGTATCCTTCCTCCAAGCAGTTGCCTAGATCACAGTTTGTCTGCTTTGAAACTTTTCTTTTAAGTTCTAATAAAATCATCTTCCAGCTTTCTTATGACTACTCTTAAATTCTTTGATTGATGAGACCAAGAACCCCAAGAAGGGGACCATGACTTCCCAATATCCTGTGACAAGTCTGGTGGGATGCCTCAGTATCAAAAGTACACTCTTTTTTTTTTTTTTCAAAAAAAAAAAAAAAAAACTGGCTGCTCCCTGGCCTCCTGACCTTTCAGAAAGAGAAAGGGCCACTGTCTCCACCCACTAATGAAGACCCATTTTGAAAAGTTAGGTGGAGCCCACAGAATATTGTCTTACTGTCTTCCCGTCTAGCTCAACCTGCCCAGTCCTGAACCTAAAAAGGGAACCCACCAGTCCTGAACCCACTAAGAGACACCATGAGAGTCCATGTGGCCAGCAGACCGATTTGCATTTCTAAGTTTCTGTCTGTTCTGATGCTTAACCAGCTCCCAGGCAGTGCTGCCTACAAGATGGCTGAGTTTCACTTCCCCTGGAGGAGACGTGAATAAACAAAGATGGGCCACAGAAGAAGGAAGAGGAAGGGAGGTAGCCAATATTTATAAAGAGGCCCCAATTGCTTTACCAAAATACCACAAGGAACTACTCAAACATGGCCATGGACACAGGCTAAGAGGAGCCAAGCATTGACCAAGAACACCCAGTGGGAAGGGTCTGGAGTTGGGCAGGAGGGAAAGTCATGGGCTACCCCAAGCACACTGTGGGGAAACTCTGCTATTTAAGGTCGAAGTCCACCATGACCGAAAGCTTCTGGACTCCGTGCATCATGGGAGACTCCCTTCATTAGCAGGGCTTCCCCCTCCTCTGACTTTGCCTGGGGAAGTCTAAGCTCACACATAGGCCTCTCCCTGAGGATTGTCACATAGATTAGATTACAGGATCAATTAGATTACAGGATCAATTTCCTTTCTCCTGACAAAACCTGTTCACCCAACACCTGAGATTCCTGAAATGCTTCCAAATGCTAATGAGACATTTCAGGTACCCCAAGTCCCCCAGCCAATGGCCTTTGCCCATCCTCCATGTGCCTATCCTCAGTCTGACAAAACTTCATAAGCCTTAAATCACCCTAAATAAACTTGATCTGCCTACTGATTGCTGGTCCGGTGTGGTCTTCACCATACATATTCACAGGGCTCCCAAGCACTGCACTCCACCCCTGCTTGACGTTTCTGCTCCCGCTGCCCTCATGGATTGAATTGGCTGATGAGAGCCAGGAGACCCCCACACACAATCCCTCCACGTACTACTGCTTGCCAGAAAGGAGGTCAAAGGCAGGAGCAAGGACAGCTGACTCTTCATTGCTCTGTGTCATTCCCACACACTGCTCCTGTGAGGATACCCAGCCACGAGGGCATCCTCCCCAGGTGGGCCAGCATTAGGGAGAGCTGTTCATCTAATGGCCTGATACTCAGCCTAGCACTGGGCTCTCTTGCATCTCATGTAATTCCCACCTGCAGCCAAGACTAACCTCCTCTGTTCTTAGGGATCTGTGCTCCCTCTGTCAGAAGGGCATGAGTCCTGAGCAGGCGGCCATGAAGGTGAACTGAGAGGAGGCCTAGGAACCAGGCCTGGAAGAAGGACAGTGGGCATTGTTACCTCTGGGCATGTGCCCAATGCTGCAAGATCAGGCAAGCAGGCTCCTGCTAGGAGAGAATTGGAGATGGTGTCTCATCTCTAGCGTGTATCCACCCAGCTCCTCACAGCTCACAGCCCTGGGCTCCAGGAGATCCAGGTAGCACACTGTGTCCCTCCAGAGATATTAAAAGGAATGGCTGATGTCTGGAGACCTTTACAACTGCATAACAGAACCAAACCAGAGTCTCACTTCCCTTGACTCCAAAGCAAGAGTGGGGATTTGGAGTCCAGTCAGGGTTCTGTCTCTCTAGCTGGGTCCCGGAGACACACAGGGGCCTCGCCAAACCTTTGTTTCTCCTTTTGGAGAACCTGACTCTCCAATGGTCCCTACATAATAGGGTAACAGGATTTCTATTGCTGAAAAGAGGTATCAGGGTAGCTCTTATAAAGGATCGAATTTAATTACAGCTGGCTTACAGTTCAGAGGTTTAGCCCACTGTCTTAGTTAGGGTTGTACTGCTGTGAAAAGACACCATGACCAAGGCAACTCTTATAAGAACAACATTTAACTGGGGCTGGTTTACAGGTTCAGAGGTTCAGTCCATTATCATCAAGGTGGGAGCATGGCAGCATCCAGGCAGGCATGGTGCAGGAGGAGCTGAGAGTTCTACATCTTCATCTGGAGGCTGCTAGCAGAATACTGGCTTCCAGGCAGCTAGGATGAGGGTCTTAAAGCCCACACCCACAGTGACACACCCACTCCAACAGGGCCACACCTTCTAATATGCCACTCCCTGGACCGAGCATAGACAAACCATAACACCCACTGACATCAGAGCAGGACGCATGTGATGTAGGCAGACGTGGTGCTGGAGAAGCGGCTGATCCTTCTACGTTGGATCAGCAAACAGCAGGAATAGACAGTGAGCCGCTGCGCCTGGCTTGAGCCTGTGGGAATTCCTGCCCCCAGTGAGACACTTCCTCCAAGGCCACACCTCCTAGTTGTGTCACTCCCTGTGGGCCTATGGGGCCATTTTCTTTCAAATCACCACTGTGACCGGAAGCTAATAAGACAGGTAGAGGAAGCAGTAGCCATTTGATCACGGAACTGAGATGCAGAGGGTCTGTAAACCGTGAAACCTGGATTTCAGTCCAGCCCCAGAAAACCTCTAGACTTTCCCTATCCTTCTTCACATAAAGAACAGGTCCACACTCCCAGCAAGCAAGCAAGCAAGCAAATAAATGTCAAATAAAAAGCCTGGTAAGAGAGAAGGAGAGGAAGGAGAGAGCCTGGGGCTGTCAGCCCTAAGGCTCACTGGGGGTGGTACCCAGGAAACGAGCTGTGTCTGAGAGAAGAGTTTGGCCTCTACTAAGGCTTCTTTTTGCAATTTCTTGCTACTGTTCCCTTAGCTCAGCTGCGTCCTCAATCAGTGCCCATTAGACTGGCATTGTTCTGGGTGTGGAACGATGCTTAAGGACACTATGTGCTAGGATTGAGTTGTGACAACCCCCACCATGCTGTGATGGTGACAATTCCTCATGCTTCAACAATCAAAATCGCCTACCATTGAGCACTGTTGTCGATGAGGGCTATGGCCTTTCCTTGGCCCATCTGATCTTCAATTCCCTGTCATTTCTGCTCCCTCTCCCGCCTTCTGGCTACATTAGCAAACATCCTTGTGGTGGTTCATATCGACGGTCAGCTTGACAGTATCTAGAATCACAAACCTGGGCATGTCTGTCTGGGAGTTTGTAGATTGGTCTGAGGTAGGAAGATCCACCCTGAGTGTGGCCAGCAACATTCCATGGACTGCAGCCTGGACTGAATCACAAAAGAAAGCCAACTGAGTGCCAGTGCCCATCGCTCTCGGCTTCCTGTTGGCCGCCAGCATCAGCCAACAGCGGCCCTTCTGGTTCTGAGGATCTGAATCCCATGTAGGTTGAATGTGAGGTCACAGGGGGTGATCTGGCTCGTTCACTAGGATGTCCGTAATAAATACGGGGCCTTTTACTTCCTCGACAAGAAGATGGAACCTGACGGCCACGGAACGGGGAACTAGTTGAGTTCCAATATGAAATGCTTTCCCTGGTGCACTGTAAGCTCCTGATGTGAGTAGGAGGTGTAGGAGGTGGCTGTGTCCAGAGGTGCAGCTTTTAAAGGAAAGAAGAAAAGAATATAAACTTAAAATATGAAGCTGGCTGGCCACAGCATTCCCCATTGCCAGGGACCTTGGGGGCTTCCCATTTTTTGGGGGGTGAAGAAACTGCCCCCACTCCTCCAAAATCCACACGGGTACTTTACTCATCCAAGTTCTGCCCTTGCTGTCTGTGCCAGCCACTCTGCTGTCCCCCAGGCACACTTGATTCAACCCTGTGATGCCTAATCCGCCTTTCTATGACAGGGCACTGGCCCTGTCCCACTCTGTAAAACCCAGGAGAAAGCTACTTGGGCAACATTCACTTAAGATCTTCCTGTCTATCATATAGAGACAGCAAGGGAGAAATTGTCCTCTAGATTGGTGAGGCTATATGGAGACATAGGGCTATATGGAGGGGCGGGGCTGTATGGAGGGGCGGGGCTGTATGGAGGGGCGGGGCTGTATGGAGGGGCGGGGCTGTATGGAGGGGTGGGGCTGTATGGAGGGGCGGGGCTGTATGGAGGGGCGGGGCTGTGTGGAGGGGTGGGGCTGTGTGGAGGGGTGGTGGGGCTGTGTGGAGAGGTTTGTTTAGGTGTGGTTGCATGCTGCCTGTTCCTGTCACTTTACACTTTCTTCCATCCTGAGTGCTGGCCCTACATGCACAGTACCTCTGGCTCTTGTCCTGCCTGGAAGCCAGGCTCCTCTGTCCCATCCCAGTACCTGCAGGGGTGTGTGTGTGTGGGGGGGGTGCTGGTGGGCACAGCCACTGGACATACGCAGCCTATGACTGGAGGGGGTGGAAGGCATGATAGCAGCTCATCATCGCTCCAGAGGGGAAGTGAGAATTTCTTTTTTAAGTGCAAGGAGGTGGTGGGAGTGAGCGGGTAGAATGCCACACATGTCTGAGGTTTATGGCCTCAAAGCACAAACCAAACAAACAAGTAAGCCAAGCGTTATCCTACGCCGAGGTGGCATTCTTGCCTCCACACCATCTTAGAGCTGTTTCTTAGCAGTCATATTATTGGAACTTGGATGGAACAATTTTCAATTTTAGGACCTGCCTGCACATCTCTGACCGGTACCAGTGTATCCGATAACCCCTCTCCTGACCACCATGGCAATTTCAAATGCTTTCAAGTTTCCCCAAGTAACTCCCAAGGACAGCCCTGGGAGAGATCTCCAGACAGATGAAGCTACCTAGGAATGGCTTAAAACAGAATTGCAAATATACCAGCAGAAGAGACAAGCTAGTGGGAAGAGTGGGGAGAGGAAATACAGTCAGTCAAGCCAACTGCAAGGTGTCCCAGCAGTAGCCTTCCCTCTAACACAAAAAGTGCTGGTGAGACTTCTTTGCTGTGTGTATCTGATGGGAAACAATCACACTGGGGAGTGGGAGGAGTTTGGGAACTGAGTCACAGTGGCAATGAGGGAGGGAGCTGACAGGCTACCTCCCCTAGACATTTTCCACACCACTGAAACTACAGAGGGGATATGCCCAGACCACAGCCCAGGATGACCAGAGCTCATGTCTAACAAGGACATGATTGTGATGGAGGTTGTTTACACAGACAAATGTACAAGATCATCTTTGGCATGCCTACTCTGGTTGTCCAAGATGGCCTGGTGTGGCTGAAGTGTGATTGGTTCACTAAGGATACTGGAGCAAAGTGTTACAAACTGAGTGGCTTGCTACAATCCTCTGGTGTACTAAGGCTTATGGACCTTTCCCACCTCTGAACACAGTATCATACCCTTTAATATAAGGGTATTAATCGTACTGAATTAGGGTCCTTGAGCCCTGCCTACCTTAACCAGTTGCATCAGCAAGGATTTTATTTCTAAACAAAGTCATACTCTGAGGCAGTGATGAGGCCTCACAGATGGATGTGGGAAGAGCCCCACAATTCAACTCTCTTCTGATGAACTGTCTTGCTTTGCTCCCCAGCAGAGCTAACCTTGGACTTTCTTAGTTCACGTTGCACAGTGAAAACTCTTACTGGCCCAGAGAGAAAGACTCTTTCTCCAAGATAACATGTTGCCACTTGAGGTTCCTAAGGCAACAATGTTTGCTGTGCCTGGTCTGCTCCAGTAGACACAGCTGTGTCAGGTGTGACACACCTTGAGTCACATTTCTCCCTCAGAGGATCTCAAAAGACATTTGATAAACTAAAAACAGCTGGGGACTCCAGCTGCCCCTGGGGGATGAGGTGCCCTCCAGTTCAGAAGTACAAGGAGGGCTTTTATGGAAAAGTGGTGGCATCTGAGAGGATATGGGTCAGCTTAATGCCATTGGAAGTCTGGGACGATTCATTCCATGGCTTATCTGCTCATATGCCCTGTGAGTAAGTGCCTGTTTAGATGAGCAGACACTGTAGAACCTGAAAGCCAGAGAGAGGAAAGATAAGCACACAGACATTGTGAAGAAGACTGAAGGCAGCCAACAGTCTGCCTTGGCAGCAAGCAATACAGTCTGGACTTGTAGGGTGAAGGGCCCTAGCCAAGCAGGTAGCCGTGGTGGTGAGATCTGAAGGACTCAGACAAGGTCGTTCCCTGTGGAGGGAACAGCTCATGCAAAAGCCCCGAGTTGAGAATGGCTTTGGTGAGCTTAATGGCTAACTGAACAAGTTCTGTGGAGGAGGGACGAGAGCAGCTGGAGGGAGAGATGTGGGCAAAGTGGGTGGGTGTGAGTGACAGGATGGTCGCCAGACACTCAGAAGCCACTGAGGAATTAGAAGCAAGAAAGTGAAAGGTTTTGACTTCTGCTTTTAATTTAATCAATCCACCTTGTTTCTTTTTGGGCAAGGTCTCCATGTACAGCTGAGGCTGGCCTCAACTTAGCGAATCTCTTGCAGCCTACAGAGTGCTAGGATTATAGGCATGCGCCTATATACCCTTGGCAGCTTTTAATTTTAAAAACAACCACTCTCTCACAGCTCAGAATGGCAAAGAGTTATTGGGGGGACAGGCTTGTTATCCTTACTCGGGAGGAAGAGGTGATACGATTGCAAGTTTAAGGCCAGCCTGTGCTACACAATAAGCCTCAGAAGGGGAAAAAAATAAACTTTGAAAATACATGGTGTTGGCAAAGACATGGGAAACAGAGGATGTGCATATTTTCTGGTAGAAATATAAGTCAATGCAGACCCTAAGGGGAGAGATGTGGCAATATTTATCAGAAAGGAAAGTGTACAAACCCCTGGCCTAGTCCTTCTCTTCCATGAATTTATCTATATTATTTCAAAATTAGTGTGGACAAAGTTATTCAGAGAAACTTTGCATGTAATCACCAAGACCGAAGACCAGAATACCACGAGAGGACTAAAGGGAGGTCCCAAGGCTTTGACCGTGCAGCTTGGGTTGTTCAGATGTAGACGGATCGCTGAAATACACACGTGACACTTCCTGTTGTTGCTGCTGTTTATTTTAAATTGTTGTCACATTTATCTATTTGTTTGTTATGTGTGTTGTGGTATACGTATCTGTGCTGGTGGAGATCAGAGGACATTTTGTGAAAATCAGTTTCCTCTCAACATCATGTGGGTCCTGGGGTTTAAACTCTCGTTTAATTGAGCTTAGAGGTGAGTGTGTAACCACTGAGCCATTACCGGCCGAGTGTGTGTGTGTGTGTGTGTGTGTGTGTGTGTGTGTGTGTGTGTGTGACAGTCTCATTCTGTACCCAACCTGCATACTATATAGTAGCCAAATTGGCCTAAGACTCATAGCAATCCTCATGCCTCAGACTACTAAGTGTTAGGAATGGAAGGCATGAGCCACCACACTTTGCCTTACAAATGCCATTTCTAAATCGAGGAGCATGCATCCAGTGTACCCTCTGTGTGGGTGTACTGTGCATTCCAGGGTGTCAGAGTATAGTGTATATAGCTTTGTATTCTTCTGTGTCATTCTGGACCCCCTGGGAAGCAAACACCTAGGCAGATCTAGAAATACAGATCTGTTGAGTTCCGTTAGCTGTGTTGTCCAGTTTGGGGGAAAGTTACCAAGCTGATAGGACATTGTCCAGAAATGAGCAGCCACGTTGGCCTAATAAGGTTAAACTGACTTTCCCATTTGTACAGGGGAAATCACTATTAAATATGTAAGTTCTTATCCCCCGTGGTTCTGATTACAGAAACTAATGAGGTACTCTAGAATGCAAAGAAAAGTATACGGGGACACGGATCCAGAGATCAAGCTGCTGAATGTGTGGTTGCGTCAGGGTTCTCCATGGAAAGAACAAGTGTTAGAAGAGGTTTAGATGATGTGGGCCCAGGAGGCCAACAGCAGAGACATCTTCACACTGAAAGGATGAGTGACTGGATGTTCTGTTTACCCCATAGCTGCCATAATAACCAATCTGGTAACCCAGGCCTGAAAGATTCTTGGAGAGCATTGTTCTTTAGTCCATGGAAGAAGATTCTGGATCCTATTATCAGTGCAAGACAGTGGCAGTTGCTACAGCACCCACAAAGTGGTTGAACATGCCAGCAAGACACTAAGGTAAGCAGGCTAAAGCTTTTCCCTTGGACCTCTTTATATTTTGACTGACATGGGAAGATGCTACCACTTTGGTAGATGTACTGGCTAGTTTTATGTGTCAACTTGACACAAGCTGGAGTTATCACAGAGAAAGGAGATTCAGTTGAGGAAAAGTCTTCAGGAGACCCAGCTATAGGCATGTTCTCAACTAGTGATCAAGGAGGGGGGACCCAGCCCACTGTGGGTGGTGCTGTCCCTGGGTTGGTGGTCTTAGGTACTGTAAGAAAGCAAGCTGAGCAAGCCAGAGGAAGCAAGCCAGTAAGTACCATCCCTCCATGGCCTCTGCATCAGCTCCTGCTTCCTGACCTGCTTGAGTTCCAGTCCTGACTTCCTTTGGTGATGAACAGCAATGTGGAAGTGTAGACTGAATAAACCCTTTCCTCCCCAACTTGCTTCTTGGTCATGATGTTTGTGTAGGAATAGAAATCCTGATTAAGACAGTAGAACATAAACAAGAAAATAGAAAACCCCCATGGGTGTGTCTGAACCTTGTTCCCTGGTTATTTCCAGATCCAGAGAAGTTAACAAGTGAGATCAACCATCCCAGGGAGGAAGAAGGAAAAGCTAGGGACAATAGAGAAGGGGAACCAGGAGGGAGGAGGGGAAGGGGGTGGGGAGGAGGGCGCAGTCTTCAGTGAAGCCTGGGAATCTAAGCTTAGAGCCAGGAGAAGCTGCCTGTGTTAGGCAGGTCTGGCTCTGGTAAGGCTCCACACTGCTCTCTGTCACTGACTGAGAGCCCCCAGAGAGGGCAGGGACATCTGCAGAGGTTTCCAAGTTCAGCTAAAGCAGCTGGCGGTTGGAAGGTTGAAGGCTGAAGGTGGGGATATTCGTGAGAATAAAAACTTACATATTTAATAGTGATTTCCCTGTACAGATGGGAAAGTCAGTTTAACCTTATTAGACCAACATGGCTCATGGCTGCTCATTTCTGAACAAAGCCCTCTCAGCTTGATGACTTTCCCCCAAACTGGACAACACAGCTAACGTGTCCCTCACTAAGGGCAGTCCTCGAAGCAGTCTGTCCGGGGAAGATAACTGAAATCAAACTACTTAGAAAAAAAAATCTTTAATCAGAGCAGACAAGAGTAGAGACCAGGATCACAGTCAGCCTCGGTGTCCAGGCTGGAGGTAAGGGTATGGAAGGGCCAGGAAGAGAGAGTGCTTGCTTGACTCCCTGGCCTGGAGCCACTCGCCCACAGGATGGGCAGTTTCAGCACAGTGTGTAGGAGGCAGGGGATTCAGGGCTTGGCTTTGGACATGTTGAGTCTGAAGTTCCCATGAGTCACCAAGTCTGAGACCTCCCTCGTGGGGAGTGTGATCTGTGTCTGGAGTTTAGAGTTTCTACTTAGCTCTTCCCCTCAGGATAGGACCAGAAGACAAAGAATGACCACCACCAGGGCAAGAAAGGAAAAGTGTTTTCTAACAGGAGAGAAATGCACTCAGAGGCCTGGCATGGAGAAGTCACAGAGCTCCAGCCTGAGATTGGCATGATATGGTCTACATCTAAAGAAATCTCTGGTACTGGCATAGCAGATAGATCACGGGAAGGCCAAACAGTCAGCTCTGATCTGTTTTCTGTGAATACCATGGGCTGGATAATTTATAATGAAGGTGCATAGGTACGGCATTGCAGAGACAAAACCGATGAGAGCCTTCTCACCGATGGGGATGCTCTATAGAGTTCCAACACGGCACAGGAAACCCTGTGGTGAGACGGGTACCTACACAGCAGACCTACCCTAGAGATCACCGGTTAACCATGGGTGGAACTAATCATGACAGGGCTGAGCCGCTGACAACGACAATCCCCCGGACATAATTATCTCCCAAAGGCCTCGCCTCTTAATACCTGAGAGGGGCTGAATTTCAACACAGCGGGGACATTCAAGCCTTGGCAGCCAAGAGGGGACTCTTTGAGCTGAACAACCACTGGGCTGACAAGGGGAGGAGCAGGGCGGGGCGGGGGAGGAACTGAGCAACCATTGGGCTGACGGGGTGGGGGGCGGGGAGAGAGGTGGGCGGGGGCAGGAACTGAGCAACCATTTGACTGATGGAGGGGGGTGGAGCTGAACAACCATTGGACTGGTCAGGGTGGAAGGAGGACTTCGTCTGAATGAGGACAAGAAGCAAGAGTGTGCACAGACCCAGAATAATGAATGTCCAGCTTTCCAGGTTGAGCGACTGTATGAGCAATTGAGTCATGCCTCCAACACACTCGCTTCTCTTCCCCCATTTTGTTCTTCCCATGGGCACCTGGTCCTCTTGCCTTCAGCCTCTCCTCATATCCATCCTTGACAGTACCCTAAGATTTATCGTGCAGCTCCTTGCTGTGAAAAGTGCCAGTGGCCTGTCACCTGGAGAGTTGGTGGTCCAGGTCCTTAGTTAGGCTTCACAGTCCTTATGTTCTGGTCACTGACTGAAATCTCTCTCTCCTTTCTAATCGGCTTCGTCACCTTCGAGACCCCTTCCTTAAAGCATCCTCGGGGAACTACCGGCCATTTGCCTCCCATTCCTCAGCTCTCACAATGCCTGTGGGCTGTTGTCACACAGTAGCACTGCTGAAATGTTTGGGCTCCGGTTTCTTCGCTTTTCCTTATTAACTTGTTCTTAGAACAGACACTGAGACTTGTATATATAGGGTATCCTTCATGGAGGATGGCCAGGCTGTCTCCATGAGCCCTGAATCTCAGTTCTATTTTCATGGTTGTGGGCTACAATGGCTGGAGACACATTGGACCACTCTGGACGCTGGAGGCTGACAATGGTTGCGTTATATCTGTCTTGGAAGCCTTACAAAGGCATCTTGCTTATGACAGAGGATGCTACTGCTGCAGATAGCATATCCAAAGCAAGCATTCAGAACGCAGGAATTCTAACAGTGAGGGAGCAAGCCATTGTTTCCTTTCATGGATAGTATTGGCAAATCTGAGTTCAGAACCCAGTAGAGGGGCCTCTGAAGCTTTGGAATGGGGAGAGCCTTTTGACAGATGATTGCCTACTGTCCTCATGACTGCCCCAGAGTCTCTGACTGCTCAGCATAGAATATCTGACATGACTCTGAGGATTTGCCGACTCTGAAGGTTGCAGAACTGGTGGTGCTTCAGCTCCCTACTTTACAGTCTGGTAAACTGTTTAGAGACCAGGACTGAGAGGGCCAGGAGTTTTCCATTTTACCGGCACAAGTAAAAGATGTGTGTGTGTGCACGTGTGTGTGTGTGTGTGTGTGTGTGTCTCCGTGTTTACACTATGTGATCAGGTACAACTGCATGGAGATTTTCAAAGTGGTAAGAACATTGAGAATTAGGGGTGTTTGAGAACTAGCTCAAGGGCAGGCTGTGTCCAGGATGCCATCAGGGGTGGATCCAGACAAAATAGGAAAAAGCACAGCCTCCCGTGGCCACAGGGATGCTCACCTCCATTGAGGTAACTATGCACTGCCCATTAAACGTCTTAAGCGTAGTCCTGGCCGTACTAGTCTGAGGGTTTCTACAGCCTGGGGAATGGAGGTTGCATTTTCCTGATTTGGGGCTTGAAAGAGAGTCCATTCCTTCCAGCTTCTTTTATTCTGTTTCTCATTGTTGTCTAAAATACCTGACAAAAGCAGCTTAGAGGAGGAGGCCTTTGGTTTTGGCTTACAGTTTGCCATGGCAGGGATGTGGCAGCAGGGACATGAGGCAGCTGGTCACATCTCAGCTGTAGCCAGGTGTCAAAGAGATTTGAGCTGGTCCTCAGCTCACTTTCTCCATTCTCTTCAGTCTAGGACCCCAGCTCACTGAATACTGCCCCACCCCATTCAGGGTAGGTACTCCTTCTTCAGTAAAACCTTCTGGAAGATGCTCACAGACATGCCCACTGATGGACTTCCACGGTGATTCGAAGCCCAGTCAGGCCAACAGTGAGCACCAGCCTTCTCGAGGCTTCCCCTGTTGGGCTACACTTTACAGACTATGAAGTGCAAGGCATGAACTTGTGTGAGTGTGTGCATGGTTGAGTGTGAGTGTTCGAGACAGGACAGCCTGGCAGGACTGTGGGCTGCCTGCCATTCTCTGGACGGGCGGAGTGTGCAGGGAAGAGGGTAATGGCTGCTGTGGGCTGGGCGGGGAGGCGGCCAGTGTGCTCTTTATGCTCCCCTCGACCTGGCCGGCTGGCAGTAGAGCTGAAATGGTGCCCTCAGTTCCTCAGGATTCTAACAAGGTGGTCCGGAAGTCGAGGGGGAGGAGGGGGAGGTTTTGCCTCCTTACTGGGTTGACTCATGGCTGTAACTTATCAGCACACTGACAGGAGTTTTGTTTTTCACTCAAATGGAGCTTTTGTTTGAATGGCTAAGTGAAAAGTATGATACACTCACATAATCAAAACCCCACTGCGGGGAATGAGAAATCAGCCTTTATTGTGAGAGCAATTGTGTATTCCTGGAAGCCAGAGTGTATGATTTAAAGCATAGACTCTAAAGTCTAAATAGACTTAGCATACTGATTGAATGGTGTGTGTGAGAGAGAGGGGGGAAGGGAGGGGGAGGGGGAGGGAGAGCTGGGGGCTGAGTATTATGGGCATGGGGCAGAGGGTCCTCCCTGGCAGAGCCTCTGTCATCACCCCTGACCCTCAGAAGGTCCAGTAAATTGTAGGGCACATCCTGGTTACCTTGACAGGGCGACTCAGAAGAGGCTGGCCAGGCTGTGATTATGTTCTCTGAGCCACAGCAAGCTCTGGGAGAAGCTGACTGGACTCTTCCTGTGCACTTTCTGTCAGTCACAGCAAGCCTTGGAGGCTCTGAGCATATAGATTTGGAGCTCATGCCTTTGAGGCCACACTTAGGTGTCCACTGATCCCTGTGATGCTCCCTGCAGTGCTCCCCTTAATTCCTCAGGCTTGAGCAATTGCTGCCCTGTTAGCTACCACACACAGGGTCTTGACAATATTACCACTCAAGAAATGGCCTTTGTGTGTGTGTGTGTGTGTGTGTGTGTGTGTGTTGGTGCACGTGCACAAGTGTGTGTGTGTACGTTGGTGCATGTGCACAAGTGTGTGTGTGTGTGTGTGTGTGTGTGTTGGTGCATGTGCACAAGTATCTGAGTAGAAGCCAGAGGTCAGCCGTGGATGTCACTCCTCAGGAGCCATCCCCCTTGTGTTTTGAGAGGGGACCTTTCGTTGGCTTGGATCTTGCCCAGTGGGCCAGCCTGGGTGGCCATCAAGCCCCAGGGAGCCACCTCTCTCCTCATTCCCAGTCCTGAGGCTGAAGCATCACCATACCTGGTTGTTGCTACTGTTTTACAGCATCTCTGGAGTAAGAGCTCAGGTCTTAGTGTCTGCGATGGGAATATTATACTAAACAATGTCCCCCATCCCAGAAGCAGTCCTCCTGCCCCTCCATCTCCTCTCCCTCATGGACTGTGGACTTTTGGAGGGGCTGAGAGCTGCACACTGTCTTCAGCTTCTTCATCTACCCCTAACTTCTCAGCAACCCACCTCCTCCAGGGTAGGGCCATCGTCCTTCAACTGAATCGCTATCTAAAATCACTAGTCCTACTATGTTTCACCAGTCCTACTGTTCTAAGTACCATCACCACCCTCATGCAACCTCTCTCCTCCCGAGTCCAGCATGAATTCCGTGGTCGGCCGTCATATTACACACTAACTCCCCCACTTTGTCCTGCTGAGAAGATTGCAGTTTCAGGTCTGGTTGAACCCAGTTCTTTCCTTCATACCCACCCCTCCCCCGAGCTCAGCAGCCCACTCACGCACTTCAACCCAGACGGAGAAATGGATACACGTCAATTTTGCTTCCAGATTCCCATGAGTCTTTGGTGCTCACTGAAACCCATCCACTTGCACTCTCTCTCCTACCTCACCTTTCACCAGCTCTCCTCTGCATCCTCTGTCAGGGGGCAAGGCTCCTGCTCTCCCCTAGGAAATAAGAAAATCAGAAGAAGATTCCAGCAGAGCCCAGTGACAGTGTCTACTCCTGTCATAGCCACCACACCACAGCCTGCCTGTCACTGTTAAAATAGTGCCTGTGTCCTAATGCCCAGAGCCTGTGAGTAGTCGTCTCCATGGTGGACAGAGGTTGGCAGCTGTATTTTAGCTCTGGAGATGGGAAGATTAACTGTGTGACTCAAGGCATCAGGAAGCCCTTATGGGAGAGACGCAAGAAGTTCAGTCAGAAAGGTGATGTATGAGTGGACAGAAAGATGAGCCCTGTCTCTGGGGCTGGCTTTGAACTTGGGGAAGGGGACTAAGAGGCAGGAAGCAGAAAAGCTTTGGAAACAGCAAGACAGGAAGTCACTCTCTGAGAGCCTCTGGAAGAAATGTAGCCCACCTGGATTTTAGGACTCGTAGCCTTCAGAACTGTAAGGTAACAAACGTGCATTGTTGTCTAATCATGGGACAGAGTCTTACTACAGTCTTGGCTGGTTTGGACCTTGCTTTGTAGTTCACATACCGTCTAACTTGGGATCCTCCTGCCTCAGCCTCCTGAATCTGGGGTTTTGTGTGTGCATCACCACGCCTAGTTTGTGTTTCTAATATGTCCTGATTACACAATTAAAATTGATGGCTTCTCCCATACATTCCCCCTTTGCATTGGCAAATCATTTCCCTCTTCTGGTTTTTCTCATTAACACGTTTCTCTCTTGTCTGTAGTAAAACACAAGTATAAACCTTGAGAGGCTATTCCGTTCTAGCTCTGCATCCGACTCTTGGCCTCACTCTTGTCTCTGTTAAACACACAGAACTCAGGCCTTTTAGCCCAGCATCTCAGTCACACTATCCAAGTTCTCTCGTCAGGTTACAGACAGCCCACATCCTTCAGGCTGTCCTGGCTTGCCTTCTGATGGAGGCACCAGAGCATGTGACACAACTGCCCACTCCTCTCCGGGCAGCTTCTTGGACATTACCAGGTCAGTCCCATCCCGCTCTGCCGGCTCCTCATCTGCCTCTTCTGGGTCTGTGAATGTCAGAGCCCCAGGCTCTACCCTTGGGTCACTCTCTTTTTTTTTTTTTTTTTTTTTGGTTCTTTTTTTTGGAGCTGGGGACCAAACCCAGGGCCTTGTGCTTCCTAGGTAAGCGCTCTACCACTGAGCTAAATCCCCAGCCCCGGGTCACTCTCTTTACCTGTTGCCACTAGTTCCATCCAGCCTGGTGGCTAAAAATGCTGTCAATGGGATGGCTACTTTTCATTATCAAGTTGACTGAATTTTGAACTACCTAGGGGAGATATATTTTAGTGTGTCTGTAAGGTTTTCCTAGAGAGGTTTGACTAAAGAAGGAAACACTCTGAATGTGGTTCCTGGATGAACATCAAGGGGAAAAAGATGGCGGAACATTCATCTCTCCCGGCTTCCGAGGTTTAGATGGCCTGTGACCCACCTTGCTCCCACTGCCAAGCCTTCCCTGACACGGAGGAGGACTGACTCACCTCCAACTGTGAGCCACAGCACACGCCTCCGTTTCCTAAGCTGCGTTGTCAGCGACGGCGCCTTGGTAACAGGAAAAGTAACAAATACAACTCCCCACTCTCCTTTCTCGTGTACCCAACTGGATTGATCCACCCAATCCTGGACCCGACGCGGCACTTGCGTGTCTCTTGCCCTGTCATTTCTGTGGCTGCACTGCCTAGCTCACACTCTTCCTCCCACAGATTCCTCTCAGACGATGTCACACTGACCCTCCGAGGTTCCAGGTGAAATCTTCCAGTCATCCCTTTCTGTCACCGATGTACAGCTCTTCGGCAAACCATTTCGTGTCTGCCTTCAAAACACATTTTGACTTTGACCCACTTCCTGTCAGCACTGCCCTCTTCCAGACATGTTTATTCTCCATTCGGGTCACTATGAAACTCAGACTGTACGGAGAGCTCCCACCCGGGCAAGGGTCAAAGCCCTCTTGGGGCTCTGTGGGGCTCTCGCCTTGCTTAGCCTACTTCTGCCTCCACCACCCCATTCTGCTCACAGTAGCACTGCCCCTCAGCTCCTGCCAGTCTGTAAAGAGCCTTTTGGGGCCACTTAGCGGGAATTCGATATTATCGGAACACAGTCCCACTGCTCCAGGCCTCCCAGGGATCTTGCCTCTGTGCACCCTCCAGCGTCCATGCCTAGCCCTGGCACACAGCCTTCAGCCCCACCAGTGCCTCCCGGATAGCCAAGTCTCTCCTTAAGGTCTGAATGGCTCAATAAAGTCCCTGCAGTCAGCTCTATTGCACTTCGAAGCAGCTTAGATCTCTTAGCCACACTCCTAAATGCCATCCCAACCCAGAGAGGATGGAATTCTTGAAAGTCAAACTGTTTATTGATCTAGGTTGCCAGTGCCAAGGCAGGGGCTTCCTGAAGTTTCTGACGTAGTGGCTTCATTTCTGCAGAGGGGAATATTTAGGCCCAGAAGGCAGAAGGGACTTCCAGCAATTCTAAAAGCACAGTAAGTGTTGCTTTCTGCTCACACTAAATTGGACTGGGTCTCACCGTTGGGAAAGGCCATGAGACTGAGGGAGCAGTTTCTTTCCTAGTGTTTAATTCCAGTCCCCATCCAGCCTTATTCTGGTGTTTATTTATTTCTCTAGATTTTCCCAACTTGTCAGTCCAATCACCTTGAGACAGAAGCCTGGAATAGTCACAACCAATTAAAATGCAGAAGCATTGACAACTGACTGGCATTGATTAAAATCACAGGGACACAGGGGATAAAGACAGTCTTCTCCTGGTCACCAGCTGTGGCGTTCCCTCAGATGTCTCAGATAATCTGCCGAAGCTGCTTTTCCTAAGAGAGAAAGCTAATGCAGATTTTCTTACTGTGTTTTTAAGTTTTATATGTACGTCTCTGTAATGTGCATGTGTGTCTGGGTAAGTGTATGCCACATGAATGTAAGCACCTGCAAAGGCCGGCGGGGGTGCTGTGTCCCCTGGAACTGGAGTTGCAGGTGTTAGTGTACCATGTGGGTGCCGGGAACTGAATCCAGGTTGCCTGTAACCTCCTTGCTGTCTCTCCAGCCCTGTTCTTACCCTCTTCATGAAGGGTTCTTCTTACCACCAAAATCCTTCAAGTTGCACCTTCAATCTGTCTTTACCTCTCAGTTTAGTGTTTCTTAAGGTTTTTGATGGTTTCTTTCTTGCTTTTCCTACCTTATTATTGTTCATTTCACATGTTTTCCTCCCTCTCTGTTTCTTTTCCCCCCTCTCTCTTCTTATCCTTTTACTTCTTCTTCTTTTTTTTTTTTTTTTGGCTCTTTTTTTCGGAGCTGGGGACCGAACCCAGGGCCTTGCGCTTCCTAGGTAAGCGCTCTACCACTGAGCTAAATCCCCAGCCCCATCCTTTTACTTCTTAGAGTGCCAGTTTCCTTGCCACCGTGATGTAATGTCACATTAGTAAGTGTTGCATGCGTGTCTCATCATGTTGTGATTCACATTAGTGAGTGCTACATTCATGTCTTATCATGTGATTCACATTAGTGAGTGTTCCATGCATGTCTCACCATGTTGTGATTCACACTAGTGAGTGTTCTGTGCATGTCTTCTCATGTTGTGATTGCTGTTGGTTTTGTAGTATTTACTGTGTAGTAGTTCAGCACCATGTGCCCTCAGTACATTGTACTGCATAATACTCAAAGCTACTGTATGGGATTCTGAGGTGGCTGGAACCACAGGGAACCACAGGGAACATTGAGCAGGCAGCAGCTCAGCCACCCTCAAGTCACTGAATGTAGCCTCAGGCCCTGAGAGCATATGCCTTGGCCCTGGGCTCTGGAACTATTAGCTCCATTACTGTTAACACGCAAGCGAGCAAGGCTTGCAAGGGGCACATTACTAACCCCTGGCCACAGAGTCAAAGATTAAGTAGACTAGTTGGTGCCAGGCTCACAGGAATGATAACAAAAACACATGCCAAACATCCACACAGCCTTTAAGAGCATCTTGTAAAACCTTAAAGGCCAGCCGAGGCTCAGACTCTTGAGGAAAGCATTTAACTGGTACAGAGAGGCAACAACTTCAACCATCTCAAAGCAGAGACAATGCACAAAGCAGAAGAATCTTGAAAATTCCAACCATCTCAAAGCAGAGACAAAGCCAAAAGCAGAAGCAAGCTTTCGACTATTGAAACCATTGTCCTGGAAGGACTAGAAGAACCATGTCCATGACACAAGAGTGGGGTAAACACAGGCATTCAGAACCAAGAAAGCATTTGTAGAAATTGTGTCTATAATATACTAGGACACAATACAATAACAGTAATACACTGGGACAATTGCGATGGTGCAGCAAAAGTTGTTGGAATGTGCTGTGTCTCCCTCAAGACACGTATTCTAATTCCCTCCACTTCTTACGGTGACAGGAGACGATGGTGTGTCTGTAGGACAAGATGGAGCAATGTGAATGAGGAGGAAACTGTGAGGCATCTTTAGGCTCCTGCCAAAGGGTTACTTAAGACCTGCACGGTGGCTGTAGATCTTGGAAATGGCATCAACAGCTACCTGACCCCTGCCCTCTGGAAAGAGACTGTGTTATCAAGAATTCACTGACCATCTTGTGAAAACCCACACCAGAGTCTCAGTTGAGAGGATCCAGGCTCCAGCTATGGCATAAGGGTTTTTATACAAGAAAAATAAATGAATTAAGTCTCTTAAAAAAAAAAGGCCTGCATGGTGATGTCTCAGTAGTCGATCTAGTCACTGAGATGGCTTACTAACCAACTAAAGAGCAGGTACTACATACAACACAGACACTCAGGACAGGGATGACTCCTGTCTGGGGCAGGATGAGTAGACCAGCATGTGATCTCATTGCACTGCTTAGCTCCATGAACAATTTAAAATGTATTGTTGCTCATATCTGGGATTTTTCCCTAAAGTTTTTCAGACCTTGATGAATAAAGGTAGCAGATGCTATATCAAGAGTGCAAGGGAAGGGGCTACAGGGTCTCACTGGAGCAGGCGAGGGTAGTTTGTAGTGGTTCACTAGAGCAGGTGGACATAGTGGCTTTGAGAACAGTCTCCCAGGACATAGACGAGCAGCAGAGGACAGATAAAATCAGAGAACCAACCCAAGAAGCTAAATACCAAGCAGGAGTTCCCTAGAGAAAGGAAAGCAGAATGGGAGACTTCCTCCCTCCCTCCCTCCCTCCCTCCCTCCCTCCCTCCCTCCCTTCTTCCCTCCTTCCCTCCCTCCCTTCCTCCATCCCTCTATTCTTTCTTTCCTTCCTTCTTCTTTACTCCCTTACTTCCTCCCTTCCTCCCTTCCTCCCTTCCTTCTTCCCTCCCTCCCTCCCTTCCTTCCTTCTTCCCTCCCTCCCTCCTTCCCTCCCTTCCTCCCTTCCTCCCTTCCTTCTTCCCTCCCTCCCTCCCTTCCTTCCTTCTTTCCTCCCTCCCTCCTTCCCTCCCTTCCTCCCTCCCTCCCTTCCTCCCTTCCTTTAAGATACTAAAGAACAAATCCAAGGAGCTGGAGAGATGACTCTGGTTAAGTGTGCACATTGCCATAGAGGAGGACCCAGGTTCAGACTCAGCATCTCCATCAGATGGCTTACAAAGGCTCTAACTCCAGAGGATCCAGTGCCTTCTTCTGGCCTCTGCAGGCACCAGCACCTGTTTGCACAGACCCATACACAGAAACTGACATATACACATTAACAATAAAACAAAACTGTAAAACAAACAAGGCCATGCATATGTGATTACTTAAATATGAAATGTCCCCCACAGGGTCCTATTTGGGCATTTGGCTCCACCCGAAGATGACCTGTGAAAGGTGGGGCACAGCTGCCTGAGGCGGGTCGCTGGGAGTGGGCCTTTGATTCTCACAGCTTGTCTCCATCTTCTGGTCTCATTCTCTGCTCCCTCTGTGCTATGATGTGAAGAAGAAAGGTTCTATTGCCTAGGAGCGGCTCTGACATGTCCCCCTACCACAATGTTCTGACATTAAAACCATGAGTCAAAATCATATTCCTAGACTCCCCTGCAAATCCTGCTGAAGCCATTGCTGCAACCATGATGGCAGATACAGCAGCAGCAGGCACCACCACAGCCCCTACCGCTCAAGAAGAAAGCCTGGAGAAGGGGAGAGGAGAGGTGAATACTTCTCCCAGACTCTCCCAGGATGGAGGTGGCCTCTCCACACCCCCACTCCCACCCCCACCCAAACCCCACCCCACCCCCAGCAGTGGAAAGACCTTGGCCCCAGGTCTGGCCCATATGGTCCTAGTTGATATATGTGGATTGTCAGTGTTGAACCTCCTTTTCTTAGACCAGGTCATGGGGGTCCCTTTAGGGAAAACATTTAAAAGCAGAGAAACCCTAATGGTTCAAAAGTCACTCTCCTGTCAGTTAAGGATACCCCACCCATGGTTAAACAAGACAAATCTAATTGTCACATCTGCCAACACGTTTCTAAACAGGGCAACCATTGCCCTGAAGCTTGCTGTGCCTTCTACTCAGGCTTCCTCTGTGAGACTGCGCCCTCTCACCCAAGCTAGAAGGAGCTCTTTGGGACCTAGAGGACTTAGTGTATCTTCTCCACTCTTCTGTCACAGCTCCTGGGGTTCCTCTCCCATCCACCTTTGTCCTGAAGCTCCCCAGTTGGGATACAGAGCTTTTCCACTATCGGTGCGTGCTGTGTGTTGTTGTCTGACCCAGGCTCCCAAGGCTGACCCTCACACCCCATTTTGTCTCCTGGACCTTTCTCTGGTTCACTGGTTGACTGTCAAATAGGAATTCTTTGGTGCACCGTCTTGTCCACATGTCACTTTCAGCTCTTGTGAGCCCAGAAGCAGTCTGCTGTCTTTTCTTAAGTCCCTCAATGTGACACCTCAGCTCCCAGCAACTCACAAGGTTTTCAGAAAGTGGGATCGAGTTTGAGCGAGCCATCAGGTTCGGGTAACTGGCACAGAGCTGTTCCCTGGAAGGGCTCCCCACCCGACTCCTGGAAGGCACAGTTTGTGTCAGTAGTGTGAACCCCACTGTTGTGGCCCATGGCCACTATGCTTGGCTAAACATTCATTCCTTCAAAGCATTTCTCACTGTCTGTGACATTTTGTGACCTCTCCAACCCTAGAGTAATGGGTTTGCCCTTGGTGCCCTTTAGACTTTACATACCTGTGGTAGTTTGAATGAGAACAGCCTCCATAAACTCTTATATCTGAATATTTGGTTCCTAGTAGGTGGAACTACCAGGAGGTGTGAGCTTGTTGGAGCGGGTATGGCACTGAGAGGGGGGTATCAGCTTTGAGGTTTCAAATGCTCGCTTTATTCCCTGTCAGCTCTCTCTGCCTCCTACTTGTAGATCAGGATATAAGTAACCTCTTAGCTACTGCTCCCGTGCCATGCCTTCGGCTGTGCTCCCCACCATGATGGTCATGGAGTAAGACACTATCTCTCTACATGGAAACTGTGGCCTTCACACAGGCTGCCGCTTAGTCCTCTCTTCTTCCTGGTAGTCACTGCTCTGGGTTTGGCACAGGTCAATGATGTTTTGCAAGGAGGGAAGGCCACCTTCTCCAGGTCTTCCCAGACCATTTTTGTTAGACTGGTGAGGCTACTGGTTTTGCATTTGAGTGCTGTGAATTTCCCGTTGGCCTGCTATGGAACCCGGTAGTAGCCTCCTCCTCTGTCCCTCCCCGTCCCTTTCCTGGCATGGGTTGTTTCCTGTGAAGAATGTAGTTAACAGGCTGGGCTTTTGTGCTGTTCCTGAGGAAATCAGCAAGGAATTGTGTGGACAAGTGGGAGAGACGAGTGCTGGCGGAAAACATTTTTACAGTAGTAATAAATGCAGTGGAAACCAAGTTAACAAATTCTTTCTTACCTTACTTCTGGCAGGCATTTTGCACAGCAAGGGGAGAGCGATGCACCTTGAGAGGAAATATAGTAAATGTTAAGGCTTAATTATGAACGATACTTGATGTTACTCGTTAAAATACATTAACATAAGTTATGACTATTAATTTGCCCAAAATGTGAATAACAGAGTGAAGCCTGAGGTTGTGCTTGCATGTACATGACATAAGGCTAATTCCCTCCTATAGAAGACAGTTAATAAGTGTCTAAAATTAAAGAATCAGGGAACCTCTATTGGAAGACAATGCCAGATGCACATTTAAAGGGGAGCACAGTGTTTTTCTCTGAAAAGATGTATCCCAGGTGACAAGAGAGTGAGATGGGGCGGGCAGAGGGAGGTCCAGCTTGTACCCTTTGACTTTGCTATCATACAGCACTGACCAAAAGCGACCTGAGGGAAGAAAGGGTTTATTTCGCTTACAGGCTATAGTCAGTCAGAAAGGAAAGCCAAGGTGGGAGCTCAAGGGAAGAGACCAGAGGCAGGAACTGCAGCAGGGACCATGGAGGAAAGACGCTCACTGGCTTGCTCTCCATGGCTTATGGTCAACCAGCTTTCCCAGGGCCACCAGCCCAGGGGTGGTGCCAGCACAGTGAGCTTGACCCTTCCCCATCAACCAATAATGAAGACATTCCCTACAGACATAACTACAGACTCATCTGCTCGATCAAGGCAATTGCTGAACTGAGACTCGCCCAGACTTCTTGGCTGTGTCAAGTTGACAGCTGGATCTAGCTAGAAGAATCACTGTGACAAAAATTAATTTTAAAGGTAATTTCGGAATCAGTTCACTTGCTCCTTTCCTCCTTTTATAAAACTAAAACCCAGAGGACATTTTCACCTCCCTGGGCATTTGTCTTTGGACAGAGTGTGTTGTCTGACCCCTTCTTTCCTCTTTTGTATAGAACAATAGCTCAGTAACCCCAGTACTTGACTTTGAAATTAATTTTTATAGTTATATTTGACTTTGGTCATCTACTATATTGGGAAAAGCCCACTGGGAGCAAAGTTAAATACTGTCCACTGTCCCCTGCTACCTAAGCATTCTTATTTGGTCCTCTTTTGAATTATTTCATGTTGCTTGGAACCAGATGTCAAATTGAGGGGTTCCCCAGCCCTCACCCCCCACTGCCCAGTTAAACCCTCTCCCATTACTAATTCTGTAAGGCTGTTTTTAGTCTGCCTATTTATTTGCCTTTTGAGACTGTTTTTACTGTGTAGCCCTGACTGACCTGGAAATCTCTCCATGAGCCCAGGCTGGCCTCATGGCAATCTTCCCGTCTTAGGCTGCTAGAATTACTGCTCTGTGCTCTGTGTATTGCTTCCTGTAGGTGTTTATTAGACATTCTGGTATACTCAATGCTGTCAGCCCTCTGGAGACTCAGGGAAGTGGTAAAAAATACTCCCTGCTCTCAAAGAACTTAAAAGTCCAGTTAAAATTGAGGAAATGCCAGGTCAGTAAAACCCAAATAAGAACGAAAGAGGCCAGAACCTTAAGTGACCAAGTGTGAGGGCAAGAAGACGTGCTGCTGTCTGTACCCTGAGCTTGGGAGAGCAGAGATGGAGGCTGAAGTCAGATCCAGCTACAAGGGGAAGGTACTTGGCTCTGTGTGTAGACTTCTTGTTCCATTTAAAACTGTTTTTCTCAAATCCTCTGACTGGCTACTTCCCCATCTCCTGCCCTGCACCTCCAGGTAACCAGGCCTCTGTCCAGCTTATCCTCCAGAATAGCACCCGGCACAGCTGTCAGTCTGAGGCATGACGACTTGCTGACTATTGCCTTTTAGCCCACCTGCTGCAGGGCCTGTATTTTGGACAGTGGAACCCCTTTCTCCACATGTGCTCCTGTGTGCAAGCTGAACCAGAGGGTACTGTTCACTGCAAGGGGAAATGTGTGGAAATGAGGCCTCCCCTTCTCGCCCACCCTGAGTGTGGAGAGGATGTGGAAGGAATGGGAGGGGGTAGGATGAGGAGCAGGTCCACCCTTCAGGAGCAGAAGCTGAACTCTGACCTGTTCACCATGGAATCCCAGAGAATTCACAAGTCCCCCTTCCAGGCCACATATGTGACTGACCACTCCCAACCCATGAAGACCTGCTAGGTGGGCCACCTCTTCTCCAACCCACAGAGTAGAACAGCAATGGAGGCTGGCTTCTGCTGGGGCCAAGCTTGGTGGAGTGTGGGTAAGTGTGAACTAATGGTCCCAGAGATCAGCAGGTCACTTGAATCCATCAGCAAAGCAGACCTATTCCAAGGTGATCCACAACTGTGACCTTCAAAGCTGGTCCCCAGTCTCCTGCCTGTAGGAAGCAGTGACCATTGCCATAGTCATTTGTGAAGCTTCTTTGAGGCACCCATGAGGCCAGACTGAGACCGTACACAAGTGCAGCCTCCACAATGCTGGCACACTGAAGGTGCTAAGGGTCAGTGGTCACTGAAATGTTGCTATTGTCCCCTCCCCCTGACTTCAAGACAGCAAAGAACATCTTTGAGAATGACAAGTGCTTTAATCATGACTTGCATTTTTTTTATAATTTCTTTTTTCTTTTGACCTAGTTCTTTTTTTTTTTTTTTTTTTTTAAGAAAAGGTTTTCAGTTCCTTTTCTCTTTGCACACACAGCATTTGAAGCAGGCGTAGGTGGCCTTGAGCTATCCCACTGTGTGGTGCTGTGAGGTGCATGCAGGGCATCAGCTTTCCAGGGCTGAGTGTGACATCCTTGGGTGGGGGGGTTGGGGCAGAGGCAGGAAGTGGAGGAAGATGGGTAAGGACAGCCCCTCCCCGACAAAGCTTCCTGTGCCTTCCTGTCCATTTCCCTCCTGCCCACTCCAACTGGCCTAACCTCCTGACATGTTCTCAGAAGTGGATGCCCAAATCCCACTACTGCCAAGATTCCCATGACGGCTCAGGTGTTGAGAGCAGAGCTGGAGGTTCAATTCCCAGCACCCACATGGCAGGTCATACTCTCTGTCACTCTAGTCCAAGGATCCAACTCCCTCTTCTGGGCTCCATGGACACCAGGGATGCATGTGATGGACTTCTGTACATGCAGCCCAACACTCATAATTAAAATAGTAAGTGCAATCTTTACAGAACCAAACCAAAACAAACAAAACACACAACCAGAACTGGCTGTGGTCATACTTCCTGTTGATCCCAGCACTCAAGAGGCAGAGGCCAGTAGATTTCTGTGAGTTCAAGGCCAGACTGCTCTACGTAGTGAATTCAGGATACCTAGTTCTACATTGAGAGAACTTGTCTCAAATATACATACATACATACATACATACATACATACATACATACATACATACATACATTTTCCCTAAATATGTCTCTTATGACCATCACGAGCTGCCAGGGGCCAGACTCTCTGGCCTACTAAGATGTCAGAGTTTCCCCTTTCTCAGGAAGTGACCCTGCTTAGCAAGCCTCTCTGTGTATGTGTGGGATGTGTCCTGAGTCTTTAGCCTGGGGACCCAGGAGTATAACTGACTTTGTGCTCCAGGCTGTATGTGAACTCAGCACTCCTGTGCCTCAGTTCCCTCATCTATATAATCTGGAGAAAAACATCAATGTTTCCTTTCTCACAGTATCGTGACCTCATGAGGTCACACGTACTGGGTTCTCCAGAGAAGCACATCCATTAGATGAGTGGATAGCTAGATTGGGGATTGGCTAATTTTTCATCCTTGACACCTTGACAGAATGCCTGTCATTGATGTAAGAAGTTTTCATTTGGAACCTAGAGAAGACAGCATCCTGGCTGAAATCAGTCGAGCAGGAATGGGTCCCTCACACTCCTCATTCAGTGTAGATCTTCAACCGATTGCATGGGATCCTCTCATCTTAGAGCACACAAACTGCTGTGCTCACTCAACCAACCTAGACATTATCCTTGTCAGAAACACCCTCAAAGGAACAACCAGAATGATGTTTTACTAAATGTCAGTGCACAGTCAAGTTAATACATAAGACAGCCAGCCTAGGCCCAGGAAGATGGATCACACATCACTTAGTGGCCGTTATATCCACCGCCATCACTGGACATGCAGTTACCACTTGAACTCTTTGCTCTTTACTTCCTGACTAATCATACAAATGGATCTTTTGAAGCCGTTGTCTAGAGGATTCTGTACGTTACCTTCGACAGAGACACTCTAAGTCAGTGTTTCTAAACCTTCTAATGCTGTGACCCTTTAATACAGTTCCTCATGTTGTGGCGACCCCCAACTGTTTGACTTCAGATGCTGGGACAAAGTTGCATATTGCACATGCCAAAGCAGAGCAGACCTGGCCTCCAGGTTCTCCCAGCATCCCTCAGTCCTTGTTTGGCATAACCTGCACCCAACCCGGAATTCTCCAGCCCAGGGTCTGGGCTACCCTTCCCCCCGAGCTCTTGCCTCTATAAGTGAGACATTTTTCTCTCTCCCTCTTCCTCTTCTCTCCCTCTCTCTGTACATGCATTCTTTCTTTCTTTCTCTTCCCCCTCTCTTTTCTCCCCCTTCTCCTGGTGACTTCCCTGGCCTCCTTCCTTGGAGCCAATGAACTTACTCACCCAAGAGCAGTTTCCCAAATAAACCTGAATTTAATAGAATCTAATCTGGTTTGAATTGGCCCATTTCATTGGCAGAGAAATAACTTATCACCAATCATAATATCATTTCTCTTGCTACTTCATAACTAATGTTGCTACTGTTATAAATTGTATTGTGTTTTCCAATGGTCTGAGGTGATCCCTGTAAAAAGGGATCTTAAAGGGGTCTTGACCTACAGGTTGAGAACCGATGTTCTAAATCTTTCCTTTGTCTCCCTATGCCAAAAAACTCCACACTACCATTGGGCCTTTTGTTCCCAGGGGTGATATAATTTAGCCTTGACACACTTTTTCCGACACACTCTTTTCGGTGTCCTCCCTTTAATACTGGCCCCACTCTCAAGGAAATGTCAACGCTCCTCTGAGCCCTTCCTCTCACCATAGCTTCAAGATAATTCAGACTAGTACAGAATGGTTTTTTGGGGGTGGGTGGGGGTGGGGGAGTTGAGGCAGGGTCTTGCTAGGTTGACTACAAAGTCAGAATCATTCCGCTTCTTCATGGAAAGCGCTCTGACTTCATTGAAAGTGCCACACTGGACTAAGCTAGAGGTGTGTGTCCCGAAACTTAGTGGCTTTAAACAACAGCCTCATTATCTCTCACAGATGGTTCTGTGCAGTAGGGGTAGTTTCCACTTGGGGTCTCTAGCTGCAACAAGACAGTTCGGACAGCGACAAGGGGAGAGTCGGTTAAAGGCTGAGCTGGGCTGTGTGGCCAAGATGTTTACTCCCTCGCTTGGGTGTTTGTTTCATCAGAGACTGCTGTTGAACCATAAACCTGTCTAGTTAGGTTGGGGTTTGCCTTTGAAAGCAGGGGGGTAAGCTGCTTCCCAGCTTGCTAAGATGCCTTGAAAATATGTGACACCCTATGCTGGCCTTTACTATTGGCAGAAAAGACAGTGCCAATTCCAAAAATTCTGAAAATCTGCTCTTCTCTTTGCTAACTTAACACTGACTGAAAATTTTGCAAAGCCTCTTCTGGAAGGCAAAGACACCTCTGGCCACATCTGACCCAGCTTCGTTATTTCTAGGGAATTTAAGTACCATAGGTTTGTTTGTGTGTTGGAGATTGAACTCACGGCCTTGTTCACACAGACCAGCCTACCACACGGTTATACCCCAGCTTAGTCTTAACTAGCACTGTCAGATCAAGGTCTCTCAACCACATTTCTACCTCATCTTCCTTTTATTTCCAGAAGCAACTGTGAGACCAAAACAGGAACACGAACAGTACAGCTTGCAAGTTAATGGGAGACCAAAACAGGAAAAATACAGCTTGCAAGTTAAGGGTTCCACTTGCAATTAACACAGTTAATTAAGATAGAAAGTTCCCATTCGTCCTGCGTCCTGCGTTTGTTTGACTCATCTGTACCAGATGTGCTTGATCATGTGTGGGCCGGAGGTAGGTGGGCAGGATATACGTCAGGATGTATGCTTGCCCCTGATTGGACGTGATGGGAAATGCAGTGAATTCTGGGTTTTGCTGTTTTAAGCTCCTGCAAAGCATGACTCATGGCCATTGTCTTGGAACCCGGAGTTGGACCTCACCAGAGCCATCCACCTGGCCAGTATTTAGTTACAGCTTGCTTCAAATGTGCCTTTAAATTATGGTAGGCGTCTTATTCTCAACCCCTGGAATCAACACGGCCACTCACAACTTTGCTAATTTTTCAACTTCTAGTCCTATTTTAAGAATACAGGCACACATTTTTCTTTCTTGGAGAACTTATTTAAATTCTTTTCACTATAACATGTGGATATTCCTAAATTATATATATTTATTTGAAACAGGGTCTCATTCCGCATCCAGGTTGGCCTAGAGCTTGGTCTGTAGTCAAAACTGGACTGGAGCTTGGCACCTACCGCAGGCGAGCACTGCTGTACCCTCTGGCCTCCACCCAGGAGCTGAAACTGCAGGCGTACACTACCACAGTCACTGTGGGTGACCAGCTTAGCTCATTCCCTCTCCTTCCTGTGCATGCTTCCCTTCCAAGGTAACTGTTCATGAACCTTTGGTAAATTTCCGTTACTTTGTGAAATAAATATTATCCACTGCTGCACCAAGTTATAGATTGAGAAAAGATCCTTTGTCTCAATGTGTCCTCCTTCCTGCATTGGACAATTCCTTCAAATCTTGCTTTCTGTTTTCCTAAAGCGTCCGAGTCTTTGGCTATTGCTTTGTTGGTCAACTTCACACCCTTTCTGGGTGCTCCAATCCATGTTCTATTGCTTCACTAATGTGGTGCCTTCTAGAGCTTCAGTCCTGCACAATGCTGCCTTCTGGAAGTCTCTCTCCTCTCCCGAGATCACAAACTTCCCTTTTTTTGCTTTATTTTTGTGGATTTTTATTATCGTTGTTGTTGTTCTGTTCTGTTTTGTTGAAACAGTGAAGTCCTAGCTGGCCTGGAACTTGACGTGTAGATCAGGCTGGCCTTGAACTCAAACTGATCTGCCTCCCCCTGCCTCTCCAGTGCTGACAGCACCATGTCTGACTGGCCTTCCTGTTTTGTAATGGAGTCTTTAGCGGCTTCTAATACAACATAAGTTGGATGTAAATCTTTGTGCATTTTTCATGTTCGCATCTGTCTTTGTGGATTGATAATGGCTGACACTAACAGTCACACTTTGTAAGGGGTGTGGTTGGGGAAGAAGCTTAGGTGAAAAGCTCTCCCCTGGAATACCAAGGACATTTTCCATGTATCTATTCTCCATGTTACTAGTGGGAAGCACAGTGTCACACATTCAATCTCTTCCGGAAAACTCTTAAGATCCCCATGTCCCTGCTCTGTCACATGGCGCAGTCAATTGCTCACAGGTATCTGGGACAGTGCAGTCTTTACCATCCAGGCCATTTTTCTTATATTATTTGTTTAATGAATCCCTAACCATCATTTTCTCTTAGAAGCACTTCTTAACTGCTGAGCCTTCTGGGTTGCTTTTCCTATTTATGTTTGCCTTTTATTGTCTTTTAAGAAAGTTATTTCAGGGTCTGTACTAGTTAGGGTATTTGTTTTGTTACTTGACAAAACAATTAATCATCTGTGAAGAAGGACTCCCAACTGAAGAATGGCCTCCACGAGCTTGGCCTGTGTGTCTGTGCATTTTCTTGATTGTTAATTGATGTGGGAAGGCTGAGCCCATTGTAGGCGGCATCATTCCCCAGGCAGCCGGGTCTAGGCAGGGTGAGAAAACAACTGAGCATAAACCTAGTAGGCAGCTTTTCCTTCATCATTTCCCTGACTTGCCTCCATGATGAACTTTTACCTGGAAGTATAAACTGAACTAAACCTGTTTCTCCCCAAGTTGTTTCTGGCCACGGTTTTTCCTCACAGCAAGAGAGAAGAAACTAGGCCAGGGACATTTTGTCAATTTTACCTTTCAATGCTGTGCTAAAAGCTTTGAGATCTCCTCTCATATTTTTAACTCAGTAACTCCTGCCCTACTTACACTGCTCCACACAGCACATAGATGCAGGTCTTCCTGTTTCTCCAGACAACGACTTCCATTTGTCTCCATTTTTTTCTGCTGTTCCTTCTTTGTCTCCTTTACTTTGTCTCCACTTCATGACTTTATTTCGTTAGTGGAGATCAAAAGTTCAAGGCCAGGGCCTGGAGAGATGGCTAACTAGCTAAGCGTACTTGCACTCGTGTGGTGGCACATGCCTTTAATACCAGCCCTCTAGAAGCAAGGCTTCAAGTTCAGGGATAGCCTGGTCTGCATAATGAGTTTCAGGCCAGTCAGGGCTAAATAATGACACCCTATATCAAAAAAAAAAAGGCACTTCTTTTGTTCTTACAGAGGACCTCAGTATATACATGGAGGTTCACAAACATCCATGACTCTGGTTCCAGGGCATCTGACTCTTCTGGTAAAATAGATGATCTTATTTAAGAAAACAAAACAAAAACAAAAACCTCAAGGCCAGCCTGTGCTACATGGTGAGCTCTTGGCTAGCCTGGGCTTCACAGCAATATCCTTTCTGAGGAAGAAGAGGTGTAGGAAGAGGAGGAGGGGAGAAAAGAGGAGAAAGAGAGCAATAAGACCCTGAAGAGTCCAAGGGAAGCCCCAGAGTGCTGTGCGGGGCTGCAGTCCTTCCAGGGTCACCAGGCACCTCCCCAGTCAACATGCACATGCTCAGGCTCACTGTTTCCAGAGTGGATTAGTTTCTGCAGCAAGAAACTCAGTCTACTGCCAGCCCAGGGCAGGGGCAAGGGAGGAAGCTCATTTCTAACACAAATTCTGATCTCACCCCAGCTTCCCTCTGCATCTGACATCCCTAGCACGAAGTTTCTCTGGTCCCGTTTCTCTAGTGAGGAACCCCCTCTCCTGCTGGAAGGGAGTAGTTTGGCCCCTGCAAGTCTATCTGCTGTTAGAAGTATTTCAGACTCCGTCTGCTCCCTTCCTGGGCTGCCATCCCAAATCCTAATTCCTGAGACTTTCCAACTTGCTTCTCTCCAGACCCTCCCTCGGCTTAGAACTTCCTCTGGTAACTCTACCTCAACTGTCTTCCCACACCAAGGCTCAAGGCTACGTCTCCCCGTTGGTGAGGGTGGGAATCGCTCCACCTCTCCATCTTCGAATCCAGTCCCAGTAGCCTTCAAGTCTGGGGGAAACAGCCTTTCATGCTAGGCTGCCTTTTAAAGGGGCCAGAACTCTGTAATAATAAAGTACATGAGGCATTTCTTAGCACCTACTGTGTGCCAGGCACTTCGCATAAATTACCTTTAATTTGAAAACTAGTATTCTTGTCCTCATTTTACAAACAAGAAAACTGAACCTTGGCAGGGTTCCATACTTGATTTGTGTGACTTCATGCCTTGATAATGAGAAGGCACTGGATTAGAGTCCATTCCTATTTAGCTACAACTCAATGCAGACGGCCGTAACCTCATCAAGCCTACCTTGACCACTCAGTGAGTGACCTTTGGCATCAGCCACACTCACCCACTACCGTGCATCGATATGGTACAGCAGAGATGTCTCAGTTGCCAAAGTGCTTGTCTTGCAAGCCTGAGGCCCTGAACCCACATTTAACCACATTCAAATCCCTGAACCCACATTAAAAAAGATCTGGGCATTGTGACACACTTGTAATCTCAGGGCTGAGAAGGTAAAGACAGACAGTTGCCTGGGACTTGGTGGCCAGTCAATCTAGATCACTTGGTGAGTTCCAGGCCAGGGGAGACCTCCACAACAGCAACAACAACAACAGCAGCAGCAGCAGCAACAGCAGCAACAAAAGGTAGAGAACATGTGAGAAATGACGTCCAAGGTTCTGGTCCTTCCTCTGATGAAGCTACACAGGTGTATGTGCACTTATACACATACATATACCCGCGCACATACATGCACACATACACACTAAAGCCAGTGGCATCCTTCCAGGGTGTGGCTAAGCTTCCCTGGACTAGGATATCCTGTTTAGTTAAACCCATGTTTTCTATGGAAGGTGAGCCCTCAAAGAACCAGCTGGGCTCAAACATACAGAGTGCAACCCTGAGCTGAGCAGACTTTGAGAGATCCCAGCTCAACAGGAAGCCTAATGAGACCGGCCTCCCTCCCCCAGCTCTGACTCCTGCTGAGTGTGGTTCAGAAGCAGAAGCAGAGGCAGAAGCAAGTGTAGCCATGGTGATAGTGGCAGTCTGCTGAGAGCCAGGGAGATGTTGAGTGGGGGAGAGGAGAGAGAGAGAGAGAGAGAGAGAGAGAGAGAGAGAGAGAGAGAGAGAGAGAGAGAACGCCAGAACAGGCACCATGCAGAGGATGGGCAAGTGGGCAAGATATCAATGAGGAGGGGAGTGTGGTGGAGGGCTGGCTTTCCATCCCTCAGGATGCTGGGTGCCTTGCCACGCCACCCACCTGCCAGTCCAGCCTCCTCCCTTAACTCACCATTCAGGTGGGTGGCTCACCTTACCTGGGGCATAACAGGGTAGAAGTGGCACAGGGCGGCTTCTTGCTGGGAGGATCTGCCTTGTCAGGCTCCCGAAGGGACATGCAGGATCTGGGAAGGCAGGCAACAAGGACATCTCTCCTGCTTTCTGTCCCTGTTCTTACCTGAGCTCAACCATTTCCCCACGTTTGCATCCTTACTTAAGGGCTGAGCCCAAGGAGCCCATTGTTTGGCAAAAAGGTGGAGATGCCCTAACATATATGCAGTGCACCCTAAAAGTCCTTCCTGTGTAGCCCTGCTCATGGCACGGAAACAGGTGATTACCGCCCATGTGCTGTGTGCTGGCCTCCCTTCTGATCCTGCCCTAGCCTTTGCCTGCAGACCTCACTCTGAGCATCCAAGGCTGAACCTCTCAGGGATCAGCAAAGCCTGTGCTGTCCTCTGGGTCAGGCGCATCACGACTCAGGACCCAGAGACCTCACTCATTATGGTAGCCTTCTTCAGAACTGCTCTAGGTAGGGTGCCTCTCTCTCCTGCAGGACTCTAGAGGCAGAAGGGCAATGACTAGCAATGCCTCCTTCAGATTCCATGTTTTTTGTACACCATCTAGAAGGAAGTCCTTGGGAAAAGAGTGTGGGGCACGAGGAGGGAGTTACCCGTTTACTCTGCTTGGGAAAGTAGCTGGTGTGTCTGCATCTGACTTCAAGGCCAGAAAGATAGCCCCGGGGCAAAGGGAAGACACATTCTACTAAGAATCTAAAGAGAGACACTTATGCTGCTTTAGCTCTCAGACTACTAAAAGAAAAGGCTGCAGGGAAACTGGGACTTCCCAGGAATCGCACTCTGGGGAAGGGAAAAGCCTAAAGCCTGCTCCCAGATGAGGAGAAACACGTCTCCTCTGAAGAGATTTCACACACCTCTCACAACCCGTCAGACCATCTTGGAGGGCAAACTGGAACCGGAGACAAAGTCAGATCAGTAACAGGCAGGACTACACCTTGACCAGGCCTGTATAATTCTGTATAACCCTTGCCCTCTATTTAAGCTGAACCCTCCTGTTAGTTCCCAGAACACGGACTTGAGAAAACAGGGGAGGGGTGTGGGGAGAGGGGCTGGAGCGATGGGGTGGAGGGGCAATGCACTCCCCCTTATTTATTTCCTTTCCTTCCTTGCACACTGGGCAAACTAGTCTCTTTGCTCTGCTCTTCACTGTCGCTTGTTGTTTACTCAGGACAGGTGGTTGAGCCTTGCTTGCTATGACTGCCAGAGTGCAAGCTCTAACCCTCATAGCTCCAGACTTCACAGTCTCCTGAAACCAAATGATGTCTCGCCCTCAAAACTACTGAAGGTGGGAGCAGCTAACACTGGGATTCAAAGCAAGGGTCTCTCAGCCCTGCCTCGGTGTGGGGGCAGTCATCTGGCTCAAGTTTCACAGCATTTGCTCTCTTCTCTGCCATCACCAGCCTGTACCATGACCAGTTCTATACCGTCCCCCCTCCCTAGCTGTCTGACTTCCTCAGAATCATTTGCCTGTAAAAGCTACTGATAGGGAAAGAGCTCCTTGAAGAGAGTTGCTGGAGGCAGGGCTGGAGGGAGCTGAGCAAAGGAGGTGGAGGAGGAGGTGCAGGGGGTGGAGAGTCAGATCCTGTCAGCCCTGTCTTTGCAAGGAGTGAGCCACCCCTGATTAAGCAGCTAGGGTAAGATAAGAGGGAGCTTGTGTCCACACAGGGCCTCCTACACCAGGAGAGGCTTCTGTTGTGGAGGTCAAAGAGCATCCCTGGAAAAAAAAAAAGTAGTCCTGAGAGGAAGCAGGTACAAGGCAGAGCAAGGCTTTTTCCAGCCTACGGTTTCCCGTGCTGATTTGAAAGCTCCCAGTCATCTCTACAAAGCTGATGGTGTGGTGGAAGATCACTGTCACACAGTGAGAGCCAAATGCGTGTCCTTGCTGTGGACCTGAGCAAATCATGTCAGGCCTCTGCCTAGTAGAGCACCAGGAAGCCAGCTGCGATGGTCTTTGAGGCCCCTTTAATCCTAACAAATGTTTGTGGGTTTGATTAATAAGATGATGTACATGTTTCTCCATTCTTGGTCCTTGGTCAGAGCTGAGTTCTGAGTCTTGATTTTAGCCTTTTTAACTTCCCGCCTCTATAAAGTGAGCCTCCACATGGCCATCGAGTTCCCAATTACAGAAGAATGGAGTCCAGGTCCAGGCCCTGGGAAGAGGTGTCTGTAGGAAGCTGCCGGGTGTCAATCACTGCCCACTTACTTCCCACCTGCCAGCAGGTGAGGCTGTAGACAGACGATGGAGGAGGGGCTGTTTCTAGTGCTTAAAGACCATTTATTGTACTGTGCTCTGCAAAGCCTCCTGGTTTGTTCAGCTCCATCCAGGAATCAGGAAACTTTGCTCCTTTATCAGGAGGCCTGGGCTGAGTGTCTCAGCCTCAGATCCACAGAACACTTCTGTTGCCATCAGGAACAGAGTCAGAATGTTGACCAGTGTGAATAGAGAGAAAGAGGCATGCCGCTCTGAGGCTAGCCCTACAAAAACCGTCCTAGAAGGGAACATAGGGGTGTTCAGATTTAGATCCCTTATTTAATGAATAAGACGTGAGCAGTACCACCACTACCCAGGATCCTTCAGTCCTTGGATGTTAGCACTGAGTCAAGAACCCAGCTCTCTCACCACCAGGGAACGGTTGCCTTTGGACTTGACTCACCCATTGTAAGCCGTCTGATCTGTTGGTCGGTGCTTATTCCTGCCAAGGGTTTATGGAGAACTAGGGTGCAAAGGTCGTTTCTTACTCTCCTGTTGACTTAGTTCACTTTCTTGTTTTTCATCTTCACTAAAGGTAATCATTCATGATTACCACTCGGCCACTGTGTCAAAGGTCTGAATGAGATTGTTCGTAGGCGATATGAGGTGTTTCAGGTAGCACATGCAGCATCCAACATGACTGTCCCCCTGCCCCCCGCACCCCGCAAAGTGGTGGAAGAAGGATAATAAGGTTGGGACACTTTCATTTTCTCATCAGAAACTAGGGAGAGGCTCTTAGGGCTGGAGTCCCCCATCCCTTACAGGGAGCACAGGACCTTCTAGCTCCTCACAGAACTGTGATATAAGGAAACGCAGCCATCATCAACTTGGTACCACCACTGGATGGGTAGGCACTACATGGGCACCAGCTGTGGCAAAGAAATAAGGGACAAGGGGTGTAGGTCCCTGTTGTGTGAAAGATGGGGCTGTAGATAATGACGTCAAGATCGTCAAGCAGAGGAGCCCAAACTTTTCTAGTTCTGCTGAGATGTTAGCACTAAAAGACTTTAAGGTATGAAACAGAACTGAGGACCACAGGGGTGTGCTAGCTGCAGTCTTGAGGGGCTTGCTGAATATATAGTGCCTGAGTTAGGAGAACGCCTTCTTCTGCTTGCTAACCACGGAGCAGGGCCAGTGCTGACGCCTAAACCATAGTGTGATTACTGAAATCACTGGGACAGTAGTACTACGTTAGATCCTTACCACTGCGACCTAGTAGGAAGCAATAGGAAGGAAGGGAAGCCTATCTTGGCTCCCAGTTTAAGGGAATACAAGACCATCCTGGTGGGGGAAATGCGGTGGTAGCTACTTGTTACATTACTGTTAAGGCCTAGGTGACTCTTCCCTGGCTAGCCTGCCATTTTGTGCTGTTACTAATAGTACAAGGACACTTTCTCATATATCGTTACTGCTGTTACTAGGAAACTTTCTCATGCCCAAGTTGATTACATATTCTGTTATATTCTGTGCTTTGGTGTTCTTGGAAACCAATCACAATAGAGGTCAGTCAGAACTGCTTTGTCCAGTTAGCCACAATCAGCTTGGACCCAAACCAACTGCCCAGCAGCACTTCCTGCACCTGGGTAAGATTTATGATTTTGTTTTTATAAGCTGTCCCTGGGATGGACCCCAACAAAAGAGAGACACCTGCTCCAATATGAAAAGCTCTCTGGAATAAGACTTCCATTTTGAGTAGGGGTCGAATAGTTTAAGTTCCCAAGACCTCCCTGGGAACTGCCATCTGCCTTGGCAGAGAGAATCATGTGTGTGGGTAACTGACATCCTGGTTGGCAAGGTAAGGCATGATTGTTAGACAAGACAAGCCCCCACTACAGTTGACACCCCAATCAATGGATAAACATGCAACAAAGACATGTTCCTAGGGAAATCCCTACCCCTAAACCCTGATTGGTGGAATAACTTGCCACAGACGTTTGTGGATTTTAGGCTTAAAAGCCTTCTAGGATTTTAACTCAATGTTGCAGCCAGCTCCTGAGTCTGGTCTGTGGCCCTGATCAATCAGTCTTGGGGGGAGTGGCTTTCAATAAGCCATTCCTATTTGACCGAGATCGGTGTCTGAGTGGTTTATGCAGTGATTCCCAGACCACAATAATACCCAAGAGACTTGGGCAGACCCACATGGGATACAACCTGTAAGTTCCACTCTCAGGGTGACCCCATATCTGCCAACTAGGTCACATGTCCAAAGATTACTTCCACAATCTCCCAAAACAGTTGACTGGAACTGAGGTGTTCAAACATACGAACCTATCGGGAGACAATTCACATGCGAGTCATTATAAATTCCCATCTAACACCGTTGATTAATTACTTCTACAAAACAACTACCACAATGTCTGGCGTACTAAATGTACACATTTCTGTTACTCACTAATTGTTAGGTAACAAGTTATCCCCAAATTAAGTGGCTTAAAACAACAAGGAGCTTTCATTCTACAGTTTCTATGGATCAGAAAATGGATTTGTTTACATGGATGCTCCGGGAGTAACGTCTTTTGTGAACATCAAGCAGTTGGCCACACGGTCTCATCTGAAGGCTTGGCTGGGTCTGGGAAAAGACACAGCCCAGCTCCATCCCGTGGTAGTCTGGGTCCTTTACTCTGGAAACCCAGAGGCAGAGGCCACTGGGCACTGTCTTGGAGAATGCCCATCACGGCATTGAACGTGTGGTATTTGCTTCTATCGTTCCCCCTTTGTGTTTTGTTCTTCAGAGTGTTCTCCACCACTGCCGCCATGACTTCCTGTGTCTGCATTCTGTAGCTACTGCTCCTTCCTCGAAGGTTCCTCTTCTGGATCTGCTTCTCCAAATCCTTTAAGGCCAGACGAAAACTGCATCCTTGAGGCCTCTGCAAATCACTCCCTTTGTCAAGAAGCAGCCATGGCCTTCTCTGGTTCCCAGGAAGGAAGTGAGCATCCAGGTACCTGCTCCTATGCCTGCACAGACTGCGTCCTAGCTCTGCTTGGGTTGGGTTAGCTGGCACCTGCCTATATGCCAGCTCTTAGCAGACGGCTTCTCTGACATGAGTGATGTATGTGAAGGGTTGTGGGTGAGGCTTGGCTGGCAGTGTCCTGGATTCGATCCCCTGTATGGCACAAAACTAGGTGTAGTGGTGTATACCTGTAACACCAGCACCTGGGAGGCAGGAGGGTCAAAACTTCAAGGTCATCACCTATGAAGCAAGTTCAAGACTATCCCAAAATGAATGAATGAATGAATGAATGAATGAACGAATGAATGTATGCATCAAGAGACTGAGGACCCTTCTGGAGGCTAAATCCCACCAGCCC
Source organism: Rattus norvegicus (assembly GCF_021556685.1). Lineage (NCBI taxonomy): Eukaryota > Metazoa > Chordata > Mammalia > Rodentia > Muridae > Rattus > Rattus norvegicus. The sequence continues at coordinate 77,758,666 of NC_141540.1, read as the reverse complement.
TGACAAACATTTACAGACAAAACGAGGAACCGGTTCTCAACAGAAATAAAACATCTGGAGAGAAATCTGAGTATTTCTTTCTTGTGTAAATTCTCTTATGAGTCTGAAAGTTCCATCTTCAAACAAGGCTCCCCTGGGTCTCAAAGGGCCACTCCACATCAGAGTACTGTTCTGTAAGGAGTTTGTTCCAAAAGAATGAATGGCCAAGGTGACCAGAGATAGATAGGAAGCTAGGGAAGAACAAGCCTGGGCAGCAAGTCTGAGCATGGAGTCTTGGATCCAAATGAAGCGGATTCATCAGTTTTCTGCACAGGGGCAGCAACTTAGAAGAAGGAGGAAACCTGACAGCGTTGTCCACCTATAGCGTGTAAGACCTTAAAGGGCCTGAAGGCAAATAATCTCACTGAAGGCCCAGAGAAGCCTCTCGAGGAAGATAGCAATTTCCACATCTTCTGTGAGGAGAAGTGGCTGCCCCACATCACACCACCATCTGATGGACCAGGCAGGAAGTCACAGTGAGTTCTCCACGATCCTTAGCCAGATTCTAGCAACTTTTACCTATTGTTGCTGCCCGGCACAATGAGCAAAATGTTAGGCAGGCAAGTTAGGAAGAGAAGATTCTGTTTGTCTGTTAGGTACCATTAGTCCATTTTGGCTGCTATAACATAGTATCTGAGCTTGGTTCATTTATAAAGAAGAATGCTGCTGTATTTCCTACAGCTCTGAGGAGTCCAAGGTCAAAAGGCCGGCACCTGCCAAGGGCTTTTTAGATACCATCATCCCTTGACAAGAGGCAGAAGGAGAGAGGAGGAGGCAGTGGAGGCAGAGAGGCTCAAGTCAGCCACCTTTGTTTGTTTGGTGTTTGGTTCTTGAGAAAGGGTCTTGCAATATAGCCTGGTTGGCTGGGAACTCAAGAATTAGGCCATGTTGGTCTTGAACTTGTGATGTCCAGAGGTGAATTGTCTCTGCCTCACAAATGCCTAGAATCTAGACAGGTGCTAGCATCCTGCATGACTCATCATTTTCCGGGAACGCTTTTCCTCAACGGCCAACTGACCACCTTACTCTCATGATAACAGCATGAGTCTAGGCATACTCATCTCTGAAACACCCCATCTCCACACACCTCATTGAGGACTATATTTCTATCATGTGAACTTTTGGGAGCTACAAGACTTTCACTGACCTCTGACCCCTACCTTCATCTTTGTCAGAAAATACATTTCGAAAACAATGACTTTCATAACCGAAACATAGCAGGTTGGAAAAAAATCTACATCCCAGTTTGTATGAATGGTCCCTGTCACTCCTCTATGGTTCTCCATGACTGAGTCACTTTCCAGTCTCAAAGGAGTTATTTCCCAAAGGAAGCACAGAGTTCCATCCAGAAGAAGACGCAGGGCCAATCAAGGATGGTCAGGGATGCTGGGTAACAAGATGGGCCTGAAATTGATGAGAGCAACTGTTCTCTTTCTTCTTTGTCTTCTAGCTTTGGATTTTTTGACATCGCTTTTAGATGTTGAGCATTTTAGAGCTGTGGACATCGGGGGTGGGGGCACTGCGGCCCTTAGAGTCTAACTGAGACAAGGTGGCAGCAATTGTTCTTGATTCTCTCTACACAGATCTAGATGGCGCATGCCCTCTGCCATGCATCACGCTAATAGATACACTGAAGACTCCGACTACAGACTGATACCCTGTCCTCTAGAAGCTTAGAACTGTATAAAGAAGATGAAATCATAAACAAGACAGCACATTATATAGGTCACTGGGAAACAAGCCAAATTATTATTCCTGGAGAAGAACGTAGTTCTACCCTAGGCCAGAGCAATTCTAGGCTCTAAAGACAGCTGGTGCAGGGTGAGACAAGTCAATAAGAAATGACAGCGATCACCGGGTTTCTCTTAGGAGATACTTGAACTAACCAAACTTCCAGAGACAAAACAGCTGAAGGTTTTCCCAGCTGAGGGGCTAGGAAGTGTGGACTTACTGCTTAATAGGTTAGGAGGTTTTTTTGTTTTTTGTTTTTCCCAAGACAAAGATGCTCAGGAGCCTGATTAAGCAGTGGGCATGCGCAATGCTACTTAACTGCACTTAAAGATGGCTAAGAGGCTGGGGAGACAGCTTCGATCAGCAACGTGTTTGCTGTGCAAGCATAAGGACTTGCACTTGGATCCCCGGAAACCTCATAAAAAGCTAGCTATGGTGTGTGCTTCTGTAACAGTGGTTCTGGGGAGGCAGGGTTAGGTGGATCTCTGGAGCTCACCAAATGGCTAGCCTTGCTGATTTGGTGAACTCCAGCTTCAGGGAGAGACCCTGCCTCAAAAAAGAATGTGGAAAGCAATAGAAAAAAAAAACCCAATACTGACCTCTGGCCTTTCCATGCACATGCACATGCATACATGTGCACACACATATATCACATACATAAAATCATGAATATGATAATATATATCCACAGTGAGTTTTTAAATTATTAATAAAAATTCTATAAAATTGCAGAAGGAATAATGTATCTGACTGGGGATATCCACGAGGCTTTGCAGGGCACAGGGTACTGAAGAAGCCCTGTAGAACGGATGGATCACAGATGAGCAGGAAAGGGGATTCCAGCAAACAAAGCGACAGGAGAAAAGACGCATCTTTCAAAGAGAGACCAGGAGAAAAGGGAAGGGCAGACATTTCTTTCTTGCTCTTTCCAGCTATCAAACTGCTGGTGCTTGGAGTTATGCCTCTGACATCAGAGGATCAGGGCTCCCCCACCTCCTGCCGCTCCTCATCCCCCTCCCTCCCTGCTCTCTTCCTGCCTCCTGGTCTCTCAGACTCCAGTGCCTTTGAAGCTTTTTAAATGAACCTGACACAAGCTTGCTTTCAGGCGGGGTAGCAACCTTCTAGAAGGTCTCTTTAAAAACACCAAACACCCAGAGGGAGGCTCGTGAATCTTTATCAACATGCCTTTTTTTTTTTTTTTTTTTTTTTTTTTTTTTTTTTTTTTTTTTGCTTTTCCATTTTCTCCATGGATACCAGAAGCTTAAGAAGGAATTACCTCATTCCCCACAGCAGGCAGGTCCCAACTGTAAAACAAGCCTTTGACAAACACATCATTGCAAATTCTCTGATTCGTGCAGCTTCACTGCTTAGCCTTGGACCAGGAAGAAAAGGCAAGAAATTCTGATTTATATTTAATTTGTAGGCAGCACCTAAAGGAGGGCCAGCCCTGCAGAGAACTGCTTCATTTCTGGAAGGGTTATTGCAGTCAGAACTTATTATCCTCATGCTCATCACAGGGACTGGGGCAAGACCAGGCCATTTTTGTTTGTTTGTTTTTGTTTTTGTTTTATTTCCTGCAGCAAACAGCAACTGCAGACGAGGTGTGTGGGGCTGCGGGATGACAACCTTGCAGACCACCATCCCCTGCATCCTGTAGGTGCCAATGGCTGATCCCCAGAAGCCAGAGTGTAGGCAGGGGCTCGTGTCACCGAGTTGGGTTGCATGGAGCTCAAGAAGTCCCTGGAGTGCAGGCCTTGTGTCCTCTCCTCTTCCAAAGGTTCCACATGGCATTTTCTCCTGGTTCCTGCATAGCCTACACTCAAGTGACCGGGTGAGTGCTAGGGAGAAGGCAGATCTGAGCTCCACTTTGATGGAACTATCACCAGGATTTGAGCCCAAGAGATCTCATCTACTATGAATATTGAAATTAACCAGACATTTTCCCTGCAAGAAAAACACATGCTCCCTTTGAGTAAAATGCTTAGAAAATTCTTATTCAAACCAAATAAAAATGAAAGTTCTTTGTCTTCCCATAGATACCAATGGCTGGCTTGTGTGCCTGCAATGACTAGCCAACTGCCTAGTTGAATGAATGAATGAGTGAATGAATGAATGAGTGGATGATGAACATGGCAAACTGGTGAAAAGGGAGAGATGAATGGAGAGGAAGCAATCACAGAGCGTGGAGCAGTAGAAGAAAGCACTTTTCTATGAGCAGGTTTTCATTTTGCTGAGGGAGAAGCCCTGACTGCTCCATCACACATTTTTACTCTTCGACATCTTTAAAGGAAACTGGCAAGCAAGAATGGCAGTCACCAATCCAATTTATCAGCAAATCAGATCTAACAAACGAGTCCATTTATGAAAATGTTAATTATCATGATTAGCATAAAGGCTGCTAAAAATGAGATTGACTGTTTCCTCAAATTTCTTCTTGTGACCACAGACATGTGTACACACATTCATACACACAAACACACATGCATAGATTTGTGTGCACAAAGACAGACAGACAGACACACACACACACACACACACACACACACACGGACACACACACACACACACACACACACACACACACAATCTTGCAAACCATTGTTTCCTGGCTCCCTTGGAATGAACCAGCTACCCTGTTCTCCTTCAAGCACCTTCTTAATCTACCTCTTACCCCCAAAGAGTTGCCCCACCCCACGCTAACTAGGATTCAGGAGGCCCTCCAGAGCATCGCTCTGTGCGCCCTCATCCCTGACTCCACACTCTGGCTGCTTGTGAGAGGCCACACACAGACCTGCAAGGGCACTGGTTGAGCATCCTTCCCGGGTGGCCTGTTTTCCTCTTGCTGTGTGGGAGGGCTGAGGGCATGCTAGCTCAGAGCACTTGCACCTAAATCAGGGTGAAGGTGATGGTAGACAAGGTATTCCAAGAGCTTTACTTGGTGTCCCTGAATCTGGGCTCCACAAATTAAGGGTATCTTTTTCCTTCTTCCTTTCCACTCCTCCGTATACCCCAGGAAGAGCTTCCATCAGGCACCCAAGCACATTCCCTCTCCATAAGTAAGAGAGAGGGGCATGCCATTTTGGCTGGTGTGTCTGTCTATTGGAGCCTTGGGGACTAGCACATCAGCAATGGCATGCACAGGGGATGCTATTGAAAACGCCCCTCGTCCCGCATCCTTCTTCCTGCAAGTATCTCTTCTATACCGCTATCATCTCCACCTCATACCCTAGTATCTGTGATTGGGGTCCAGGGGCCACCACTCCAGTGAGATATATGGGAGGAAACTGTACCCCACTTTCAGGAAGCAAGGATGGTCAACTAGGCCCTGCCAGGCTTCACAGCGAAGAGACCCTTGGTTTTGTGCTGTCTGTTTCACAGGTAATCAAAGTTAGGGCTCATCTATCATTTATGAGTTTTTCTCTGTACATCTGTACTTGGAGTACAGCTCTTAGGGTAGAAAGGACCTAGATGTGCATTGGGATTTATGAAAAGGCTATTGTGTATTTGACCTTCTGTTAGAGGATTCATACTTGTCTGAAATGCACGATGCCGTGCCCAATCCTTTGTTCTGAAGGCATCGTTTATCCCTGGTCCTTTCTCAGCGCCATGTTGGATCGAGTACCCAGAGCATTGCTTCACAGTTCTCTCTCTTCTGTTAGTGGACCATCTCCGTGCCAATCCACTCAGGCTGGAGGCCTTGTGTGAACAGGTCACCATCCTCCTGAGTCCCTCCCAGTTCTCAGGACAGACATAGAAAATACTTCACCAAGGTATGTGTGGTGGAATCCCACCTTGCTCTCCTGAACTGAACTGAGTAGCAGTCATTTATCTTCAGCAGAGGGAGCCTGGACCAGCTCCCATACAGGTGGGCTTCGAATGTAGGAGACATCGAAAGGGGATTATAATGTGCTAAGCATCCTGTTTAGACCTGTCTGGCTCCAGAGCCAGTACTCTGTCCAGGGCCAGTTTCAGCCGTGTTGGGCTGGGCTGGAGCCAGTGATGAGCCGGAGTCTGGTTCGGTTGCAATAGCCCATTGTTAATTTTTGGGAAATTTGCAAGCTGGTTTGACAACAGGACATTAGTTTTTAGTCAGTCGGGTTGTGTTTGTTTATAGTTCCGTACTTTTTGAGACAGATGCTGTCAGAGAATGAGTCTTTATTTACATTGCCTTATTTTTGGTGAAAGTCCCCTTCCATGAACGTACAACTTACCTGTTCAGTTAGATTGACTGGCCAGCAAGATCCAGGAGCCGTTCAGAGGCAGTTGTTAGATGTTTGCCACAAACATTTCAGACGTCTCATATGCGTTTCAAAGTTCAAAAGTGATCACTGAGCCCCAGGGCACACCATCAGCACCAGTACCCACCAGGTGGTGTCTAAGGCTAGCAAGAGATGGCACTCCTCCGTCTGCAGTGGGTGCCTTCAAGGCGCTGAGATTCTGGCCAGAGACTCTGCTCCATCCAGGAAAGGAAGGAAGAGCTTAGATGTCTCAGACTCCATCACCCTCCAACACCCTTTTGAGGAAAGCAACGACTGTTCTGTTTCTGACAACACAGAAACAGGAAAAAATCTGTGTGGTATTTCCTAAGCCCACGTTTGAAGTAGGTTTGGCCTAACACTGCTTGTGTTATGTTAATTTTGGTCCCCAAAATTGCTTACATGAGTGTCCGCGCGTAAGACATTGAGGGACCCTGACCACAGTTGGCTCCAATTGGTAAATAAAGATGCCAGCAGCCAATGGCTGGGCAGGACAGACAGAGGCTTTTAGGATTTTGGACTTGGGAGAAAGAAGGCAGGAAGAAGCAGAATCGTCATGAAAGGGGTGTAGGACAGGCCAGCCATGTAAGAATTTAGGTAAGTGGCCCTAGTGGCCACTTCCCTGACTGGGTCTGGGGTAATTAGAGATGAAATGTAGATTTTAAAAGATGTTAACTCAGGAATCCCAGAGGGGAGTGTTTGCTAGCCAGGGGGGATTATAAGTGCCCAACCTTTGAGCTAGCCAAGGCATATCGAAATTAACTGGGGTGTGTGTGTGTGTGTGTGTGTGTGTGTGTGTGTGTGTGTGTGCTTGTGTGTGCGTGCACATGCGTGTGCATGTGCGTTCGTGTGTGTGTGTGTTTCATTCGAGAATCCAGATAGCTCTTGGGCGGGTGCAAGCTTGGGACCCCTCGGGAGCACAGAGCTAACTAACTGCAACTACATGTGTTGTATTTTTGTTTGTTGGTTTTTGCCAGAACCAGGATTCTTTCAGAGAGAGGAAGATGGAGTCTTCTGGGTTCTGAATAGAAGCCAGGACAAAATTGGGCCAGAGGGACATGAACATTCCAGGCACAGAGGAGTCTTAGGGCTGTACCAGCGAAAACAAGCACAAGGGGTCCTGTGGAAGGAACAGTTTGCAAAACCAGAAAAGTCCCCCCAAGATCCCATGTGACAGTGCGATCAAGGCCCAGTGCAAAAACGCGGTGAAAAACTTGAGGCAACAACTTAGACTGGCTTACCTCAAACTGGCAATAAGTGGACTTACAGGAACACACCCCTGGAGTGACTGAATCGTGTGCATTACTGCTGATATTCAATCTGCTGTCAAAACCCTGAGAGCAAGAACAACTCCTCCTCTCATCCTTCCTTAGCCTGAAAGAACCTTCCAGAGCTGAGTGACTCAACTTAAAGAATCACAGCTACTCATGCTCATTGTCTCTAGAAAGTGCTACTTTCCAAAGCTGGAGTTCCTTTCCCTTGCCTTCTAACCTGTTCCCTCTGCCCCATGCCCTCTGCCCTCTCTGTTGTAAAACAGATGTGGTAGGGACTGTGCTGTGGAAAGGATTGCATTCCAACGGTTGGCAGCCTGGCCTTTGACTCACCTGGGAGAGCACCTGCTTTCTATGCTGTGCAGGCGTCCGTAGGCTGCAAACAGCCCTAAGAGTCTGCACCTCTCCTTCGCTCAGGTCACTGGCGTGGGAAAGCTGTTCACAGCATGCTGTATGGTGGCTGTCGGTCACACTTTGACCAGTAATCTTGAGGTCAGAGAGCCCTCTTGCATTACGAGTTTACCCTCTGCTCTTGGGGATGTGTTCGGCACCTATGGCATCTCTCAACTTCCTAAAAGATTGCTGTGGGCTTCAAGGGGTGTTGGTTCTCCTCCTTGCATTCGAGAATGTGAAGCTGGCAGCTTCTCGGGCTAACCTACTGCCTGTGTACAGGGAGACCACATACTTTGAGGGATATTATTGACAACCTTTGGAATTTTCCTTTCCTTTTGGAACCAAAGTCTCTTACCAAGTAATTTTTATGAGAAATACTTCTGTTTCCAATAGCTAATTTGAATAGGCAGCGCCATATTTTAACTAACTTTTACACTAGAAACAACTCATGTATTTTATTATAAATGCACTTTGGGGTTTAACTTAAACCTTTAAAAACTCAAATTAAATTGTTCACTGACTGCAGTGTGTTTGGTTAAAGCATTAGAAGGGAGAACAAAGAAATTATAAAAAATGTTGTCTGCGTTCAAGATATGTGAACTCTTGAGAGAGTTTTACCTAATGGTGTTGCTGAGTTTGGGTGAGAGGGGCACTGGGCCATCAGTCACCTCGGGTTTATAACTGCGCTATCACCAGACACACTGATTGTCGTCCTAGAACTGGCCTGGCATGAGGATGAGTGACAGCCAGATTTCTTAAAGAGAGCTTTATAACCTCTGGAAGAACAATACAAAAGAAAAGTAACATTCTGCAAATGGGACAAACGCTAGCATGTCCTTTCATCAGAGCCTACTTTGAGGGGCCCTGTTCTGGCCTCTGCGTTTCCAGAATATGCTGAGGAGTCACCTGACTCCAAAAATGCACAATTCACTGATCTCCTGGTGTACCCTCCTCCACACGAAGGGCTCAGAGCATCTCTCAGTAGGTTGAAGATGTCCACATAACCAAAACTTACAAATCATAAGGGTGGCGGCATCCCATTCCCCCACCGTGTATCTCCAGATAGCACCAGACACATCATCAGGGAATGGGGTGAATGAGCTTTGATCCTGGTTAACCCTGGATGTGGTCTCTCCAAGAGCTTTCAGTGTCTTTGTTTCCCAGAGCCTAGAGAGGTGAAGATGGGTCTGGGATGACTATGAGAGCCTCTTTCAGGTCTTGTGATCAAAGTCAACCAATCAGCTAAGGTCCACTGACAAAAAAACCCAACTTTGCAGCCTAGCAGAAAAGAAAAGGCAAAGCATCCTAGAATGAAAGTGGGCATAGGTCTTCAACCCACTTAGTGAACTGTAAATTCTAAGGCATCTTATGCTGTGAGGAGGACAGCAAATATTAAGCAAGAGAATTCTGAATCCATAGCTCTCCACCTGGAAGACCCAGGCCAGGGTTCCACAGGAACCTAATCTCATTGGTTGACTGACTGTTGACACCTGTTGTCAGCTGTCAGCTCAAGGCACTCGTTGTGGCTGGGATACACTGTCTCCTACACTGCTACTGCTTCTTTACCTTTCCCTCATTACAAAGATCAAAAGCCACAGCTCTGAGACCATGCTACACAGAGATTACTTACATATGTGTTCCTTATTAAGGGAATAATTTCTGCAGGAATTAACCTTCTTCAGCAGCTGAAGATACACACAGAGCCACACTCCGTATGCTGGGAAAGCATTTTTCTCCAGGAGATCGGTAGCCATGTTTCTCCAGGCAGTCAAGAAGATCTGCTCACTCTAGCACTTCAGCAACACAGAACACAGAAACAGCCCCACCGTCAAGAGTTCTGAGGTAAGAAGTCATGGCAACCACAGACTTTAGGCATAGCTGGAAATTCAAGAAGTAAAAGCTGGAAAGACAGTGACACCAGAGTCTCCTGCTCCTGTACTCTCTACTGAGACGGGGAGGTGACACCAGACTTTCATGCCTCCCATACTCTCTACTGAGACAGGGAGGTGACACCAGACTCTATTGAGACTGGAGGGTCCCATGACCTCATAGAGCCCAGACCAGCCTTATAGCACTGGGATTACAGTGTCTGCATCTCTGTGTGGTGCTGGGTATAAATTCAGGGCTTTGAGCATGCTGGGCAAGCACTCTGCCAACCCGGCCTCGTCCTCTGCTGCCTTTTGTATATTATTCACACAAGGACTGGGTTCATGAGCATCAGTTATCCCACAAACCTCGGCTTGCCCTGGCCTCAAAGCCTTTAGGCTGTGGTTGGAGAAAGAACCAGAGTGAGAGCAGGGTGAGCTGTGCCCATGTGAGGAGCGACCTCTTTACTTCCCAGAGCCCTATATGAAGCATTATTTGTCCAACCGATACGTCCCACACTTCATATACTGTATGCACTCCGCCCACCCCGTCTGCTGGCCTGAGTCCTGTGTTGGATGTGTTAAAACAGCTCAAGGCTGCTCTGGCAATGCCTCAGTCAAATATTGCCCTGGGCTTCAGGAACCTTAAGAGTTCTGCTATACCAGGGACCTGGCACTGCAGTGTTTCTGTCTTCTGAGCAATGCCAGAGGAGACACTGTGCTACAGGACAGGGGCAAGCTCTGAGGAATGAGGACAGACGATAGTATACTGCCAGCTTTAAGAGCTCAGGGCTAGTGGCCTAGGCTTCAAGGGTTTGCTCTGTAGTCATTCTCTAATTCAAAAAGCAAAGGGGAACAGATTTCATTTTGCAGGCAGGCACAAACACTGCTGACACTACGTGTATCGTCTGCCTGTACCATGCAGTAGAGAGCACAGAGGCAGCTATGGGACCCCGCTCAAGCAAGTGTGCAGATAGATACACACAAGTATGTCCTCTCCAGCATCTTCCTGCTTGTGACTGTGAGACCCCAGTACTTGCTCTCTGACAGTGGGGATGATGGGTATAACCAGGAGATCCGACTGCTAGAGAAAGCCTGGCTGTTGGGAAGGAATGGTGCTCCTGATGTACAGCCAGGGGAATTGGTCTCCAGATGGGCAACCGGTACACAGTGCCCTGTACACAGTGGCTACTCCTGGATGTAATGTTCTGGATAATTGAGCCCCACACATTCCTCAGCGGGAGTGAACCTCTCACCTGGCACTGGGCTGCCACCATCTCCCGCCGTGAAAGGTGGGTCTGGTGGAGCCCTATCCACAGAGTTTTGCCAGAGAGCACCTGTTCTGAGAAACTGATGATAACTCATGCTCAGCCCTGACTCTTGAGAACGCCTGCTGTCAGGGGCTTAGAACAGTCGTGGGGGTGGCTCTTGGGTGACTCATAGATCAAGAGGCCGACCATTTTCACTCCTAGAGGACTCAAGGCTTTCTCAGAAAGAAATAAAATAAAATAAAGCAGTGAAGCAACACCGATTCACTCTCTTCCTTTAAGGCCTCCGTGTGCCGGGTGACCAAAGGAAGCACTGATGCTTCTTCACACCTCCAAAACATGCTGGACGTTTCTGGGTCTAGTAAAAAGAAGAAGCTGCTTAGGAAGCTTGAACAAAAGATGATTTGTCAGTTTAGATAATCAAGTACTAAAGTCAGTAATGTGGGGTCAAGGGGATAGCTCACCTGTCTGAGTCCCTGCCGAGCCCTCACGATGCCTGTGTTCTTCCTGATGCCTGGTGTGCCAGCGTACGCCTCTGCTCTCAAGAGGATCAGAGTTCAAAGTTGTCACTCTTCTGCCTTTTAGTGAAGATCAGCAGGCAGGGTGGGCGGAGTGCATACAGTATATGAAGTGTGAGACGTATCGGTTGGACAAACAATGCTTCATCTAAGGCTCTGGGAAGTAAAGCGGTCGTTCCTCACATGGGCACAGCTCACCCTGATCTCACTCTGGTTCTTTCTCCAACTTTAGTGAATTTGAGGCCACCTATGATCCATGAAACCTTGTCTCCCAGTAGCAAAATAAATAGCCATTAGCCAAAGTCACAGTTGGCTCTATTTGTCTTGTCAACTTGACCCAGGCTAGAGTTGTTTGAGAAGAGAGAACACCAATAGAGCAGCTGTCCTGTACAGTTGGCCTGTATGCAAACCTGTGGGGTAGTGTTCTAACGAGTGATTGATGTGAGGGGCCCAGACACTCCAAGCTGGTGGCTCTGAGTACTAAAAGAAGCAGGCTGGGTAAGACGT